>NC_052515.1:20429724-20669724 GCF_014356525.2 Nilaparvata lugens
CTCTTACTAAATTTTGATTTAATAAAATTTACTGCTCTTCCATCCCAAATATCAGCCCTCACAATGATTCTGGAACAAATGAAACCTGAGGAATCACGAGACAAGTTTCTTAGTGCCGCTTGCTTCATCCGCCAACTAAGGCAAGCAATAATGTTCTCGAATGTTGTGCTCATATTCATTAAGCTCTCAAACAAGGCAGTGATATTTTGCCTCTACCAAGTAGTAAGTACAACCATGTATTCACATTGAGAGGCTTTTGCCTTCATTCCTTGGCTCCGTATTATCGTTTAACTCTACTCCAGCTTCTCCTTCTTCTTCTTCTTCTTCTTCTTCTTCTTCTTCTTCTTCTTCTTCTTCTTCTTCTTCTTCTTCTTCTTCTTCTTCTTCTTCTTCTTCTTCTTCTTCTCTTCTTCTTCTTCTCTTCTTCTTCTTCTTCTTCCTCTTCTTCTTCTTCTTCTTCTTCTCTCTCACTCTCTGTTGTTGCGCCTACCACCACGAATATTCAGCCAACTTTGAAATTAGTTCAATCTTGCAGCTCTTCTGCATTATTTAGCCGCACAACAAATTCATGTAGAGCGATTATAATAGAGTAGAATGCCTATGCTAATCGCAATATTGGTTTGGCATATTGTACTGTTGCTTATATTGTGTGTAGCGTACTTATGTTTGCATAATGAAAACAGAAATAATCGTATTTTCAATCACTTTACTTCCCTTATTCGTTTGATTACCTTGATTGAGATCATGTTCTCATGTTTTGTACATATTATAATCAACAACTTTAAGCTTATTTACGCTGCAACATACGTTGCTTAGCCCATTTGACAACATGTTTATATTATGTGGAATCGGCAATATGTCACACTACAAGTAAGTTTTGTATATAATCCACTATTATAAAACAGATAAGTCACACAACATACAAGTTTTGTATAATGTACTCCACTATGAAAGTACAAAATGTCACACTGTTACACTACAAATGAGTTTAGTATTTACTTCACTTCTTCTTATAATAAAAACACTAGCTGATATAAATTAGCTGAAATCAACGAACTTTTATTGGTGTAGCAGCCCTACCTGTGCTGACATCTCACGAATGCACTACGGCTTTGTTTACGGAGGTGTTAACTACCTCCAATTATAAAAGTGATTCAATTGGAAAAGCACGGTGATCTCAAGTGTTATAGGGTATTGTTCACTTCTCTAATGGATGGTAGTGAAGCATCAAGATCCAAACTCAAGCATCAATAGTATAGAGATTTTTCATATTCATCTCTTGAACTTTCACTTGAATTAACCGAATATCCACCCAAGAATGAACAGATTAAATTAGCGTAATAACCTTTTGAGAATGAATATGCTATTATAAGAATTGTTGCAAAAAAATCATTCATTTCTCATTGTTCCTCTTACTAAAATTTTGATTTAATAAAATTTACTGCTCTTCCATCCCAAATATCAGCCCTCACAATGATTCTGGAACAAATGAAACCTGAGGAATCACGAGACAAGTTTCTTAGTGCCGCTTGCTTCATCCGCCAACTAAGGCAAGCAATAATGTTCTCGAATGTTGTGCTCATATTCATTAAGCTCTCAAACAAGGCAGTGATATTTTGCCTCTACCAAGTAGTAAGTACAACCATGTATTCACATTGAGAGGCTTTTGCCTTCATTCCTTGGCTCCGTATTATCGTTTAACTCTACTCCAGCTTCTCCTTCTTCTTCTTCTTCTTCTTCTTCTTCTCTTCTTCTTCTTCTTCTTCTTCTTCTTCTTCTTCTTCTTCTTCTTCTCTTCTTCTTCTTCTTCTTCTTCTTCTTCTTCTTCTTCTTCTTCTTCTTCTTCTTCTTCTTCTTCTCTCTCACTCTCTGTTGTTGCGCCTACCACCACGAATATTCAGCCAACTTTGAAATTAGTTCGAACTTGCAACTCTTCTGCATTATTTAGCCGCACAACAAATGCATGTAGAGCGATTATAATAGAGTAGAATGCCTATGCTAATCGCAATATTGGTTTGGCATATTGTACTGTTGCTTATATTGTGTGTAGCGTACTTATGTTTGCATAATGAAAACAGAAATAATCGTATTTTCAATCACTTTACTTCCCTTATTCGTTTGATTACCTTGATTGAGATCATGTTCTCATGTTTTGTACATATTATAATCAACACTATTGTGATTTAATTTACTAACATTCTTAAGCAAATCAAGAATATAAATCACACACAATGAAATTCCATACTGGCTATTAGTATATACAGAAAAATATATAAATAGTAGCTTAAAGGCTATACTACACATTATAAATGGCAATTCCACTATGAGTTCAAGTTGTGAATGTGAAGGTGGATTGAATCAGTTACTCTGCAGCATCCCTGCCAATTTCTAATAACCATCTACTCAAATGTTGCTTGTAGATGTTGATACTGTAATTTTCTAACTGTTTTGAATGATTGGGAACGTTTCTATACAATATATTATGACAAATGTATTTACTATTATTTTTAAAGCAGTTAAGTAGGAGTCGGGGATGGGCAATACCAAAGGTAATTAGATTTCTTTTATTATGATTATGAACTAAATTATTGAAAATGAAGTGTTTGTTGTAGTATATGTGAATCATTAAAACTCGTATGTAAAGCTGTATAATATTAAAAACTTGAAACTGTTGGTAAACAAGATTAGATGGGTAGCGATAGTCTCGCCTGAGACACGTCTTGATGATTGCTCGCTGTGCCACCGCCACAGGTGGCTTTGGTTGTTTGCTCAGGTGGTTTGGTTGTTTTTTTCAGGTGGTTTGCTCCAAGGCAAACGAGGAGGCTCCACCCCAAGCTATGATGCCATACATGAGAACTGACTGGATATATGCGTAGTACGCCACCCGCAGTTGATGTAGAGGGAGGACCTCTCTTAGCTGTCTATAGGCATATATCATTTTGCGCATCATATAAAATCATGAATGACATCATATAAAATGATGTCATTTTATTTTCATTTCACAATAGTCTATCATAGAATGCGATGAAAAGGACATGCTGTCCTATAAAAACCATTGACTTTGAAAGGTGACTGTCACTGTGGAAATTCATATTCTAATCAAAATGTACTGGGCCACTAACTATAGAATTGAAAATCTTCTCCATTCTGTGCTGGAATTCATTGCAAATGATAGGATAACGCATACTTATTTATTCCGACAAATGGAGCTCCATACTTGAAGTGGGTTTTCATACTACCGATTGGTTTTCAAAATGAGTAGTATTTGGTTCAAATGAATTTTTGTATAATATTTAAAAACTATCATTTAATATAATTGAAGGGACATGGAAAGAGTGAGAGGTGAACCGAGAGTGAGACACCTTCAGCTCATTACCAAAGTGTCACCCAGGGAGTTCGGGTAGAGAGAGCTATAAAGAGAGACAAAAAGAGAGATACAGAGAGAGAGAGAGAGAGAGAGAGAGAGAGAGAGAGAGAGAGAAAAAAAGATTAGATTAGATTTCTTTATTTATGTATGTTACAATAATATTACTGGCTATATAAAGAGAGAGAGAGAGAAGAAAGAGAGAGAGAGAGAGAGAGAGAGAGAGAAAGATAGAGGAAGAGAGAGAGAGTGAGAGTGTGTGACAGTGAGATAGAAAAGTGAGGAAGAAAGAAATAAAGAGAGAGTCATGAAGAGAGTGAAAGAGGATAACGGAGAGAGAAGAAAGGGTAGAGAGAGTAGGCTACATGGAGACTGCAACCACAAAAGCATGTTCTTCACCAGATGAGACAGAAGAGAAATTAATAGCCGAGTTAGGCTGCTCCTGTGTATCGATGTCCCTAGCTAGACTGAATCCTGCTCTAGAGAGTCGAGAATAAAGCTGACTGGACGTTTGACAGCTAGCAACAAAAGTAGAGCAGGTGAATTCTGTAAAGAGCACTTACTTTTGACTAGGAGACGGTGTGAGGAACAGAAAAAGAGCAAGTGAATTCTAAAAAGAGTACTTTATTTTGACGAGGAGACGGTGTGAGGAATTTTCAATTCTATTTTAATTTTTTATAATTCTATTTCTAAATTTGCTTTTCATTCTCACCTTCCTTGAACCTCTCCGATTAGTTGTCTCATTTCATTATCATCAATTTTGATTTCCGGATGAAGAAGTACAAAGAGAAATGCGAATTTAAACAGAAACCTTGAATCTGGTTGAATGTTTCTCTTCTCTTTCCCTCATATCTCCACACTTGAAATTTTTTATCATCTCCTTTTCGATTTTCCTCTGATCAAATTTCCTTCATTCACATTTTGATTATGATGATTTTTGATGTTCATATTATTCCTCTTTATCTTCCCATTACTCCTCATCCTCCTCCATCTTGTCCGCCCTCCTTCACCCCCACATACACCACCTCCTCCTCTTCCTCCCTTCCTCGTCCTTCTCCTCAATTTTCTTGACTAACTACTCTTTCTCACCCTCCACCCTCTTTCAAGTTCTCTTTCACCTCCTCATCTCCCTCCTCCTCCTCCTACTACTATTTCTCCCCTTCTCCTTCTACTAATTCGTCTCCCCCTTTCTCCAATTCTTCTCTTCTTCCCTGTGACTTCTTCTTCTACTCCTCCTATTCTCTCACCCTCTGCTTCACATTTTTCTCCTACTTCTCCTCATGTTCTCCTTCTACTCCGCCTTCTCCTATTCTCCTACACCTCTTCTTCACCTATCCTCCTTCACCTCTTACCCTCCTTTTTCTTCTCCTCATATTCTCTCACCTCCTGATCCATTTTTCCTGCTCCTCCTCTTCCTACTTCACCACCTCTCATCCTCTCACTCTACTTGCTCCCCTTCACCAGTTCTGCAACTCTCCCCCTTCAACTTCGTTTTCTACTCCCTTCACCACCTCTATTTCCAACCACTCTCTCACCTCCTGCTCCATCTGTTCCTCCTCCACAGTTTACTCTTCCTTCCCTTCATCAAAATCCTTCTATCTCCTTCTAACTCCTTCAACTACTACCAGAACATCCACCTCCACCATCACCACTACCAACATCTCCTCTACTCCATTCTTTTTCTCCTCCTCCTTTTTCTTCCTCTTTTATCACCTTCTCATCCCCCTTCTATCCACCACATCATCCTCCTCGTCTCCTTCCAACGCCTCACTCCAACTCTCTTCTATTCCTCCTCCTCCTCCTCCTCCTCTTCCTCCTCCTCCTCCACTACCTCACGCTCGTCCACTCTCTTTCCTTTCAATTTTATCTTCCTCTCTCACCACTCACTGAAATCCCCCACCTCTTTCAATTTCTCAATTTCTTCACCCCCTCTCACTCACTAACCACCTTCAAACCCTGTCAAACTCCGCCACAAGACTTGCTTGAACCAGGATAGTCGCTATCCGACAGAACTGGCTATCAAGAATTTCAGGTCCTTGATGTGCGACAGCTATACATAAAATCACTTTTAACTTTCATCCGAAGTAATAAAAATGCAATATTTAATCCTCTTATCCATCCCTATCAAACATGAAATATGAATATATTTGGAATTCTACAACCCAGATTAGTTAGCAATTGCAATAGATTTAATAGTCATTACATATGCCACATTCTTTATAGAAATATATCCGCCTACATAAAGCAAATAGAACCCCTTAGCCTTACATATACAAACGATTTTTAAATATGTGTTATTTGAAACCGGCAGGGATGTCGCTGATCAGCTCATCTACTCCTCTTACCGATTTTGATACTATGTATATATTTTTCTTGTATTCATCATCATATATATGAATTAGATAAAAATCTTATCTATCATCAATAGTATAGAGATTTTTCATATTCATCTCTTGAACTTTCACTTGAATTAACCGATATCCACCCAAGAATGAACAGATTAAATTAGCGTAATAACCTTTTGAGAATGAATATGCTATTATAAGAATTGTTGCAAAAAAATCATTCATTTCTCATTGTTCCTCTTACTAAAATTTTGATTTAATAAAATTTACTGCTCTTCCATCCCATATATCAGCCCTCACAATGATTCTGGAACAAATGAAACCTGAGGAATCACGAGACAAGTTTCTTAGTGCCGCTTGCTTCATCCGCCAGCAACTAAGGCAAGCAATAATGTTCTCGAATGTTGTGCTCATATTCATTAAGCTCTCAGACAAGGCAGTGATATTTTGCCTCTACCAAGTAGTAAGTACAACCATGTATTCACATTGAGAGGCTTTTGCCTTCATTCCTTGGCTCCGTATTATCGTTTAACTCTACTCCAGCTTCTCCTTCTTCTTCTTCTTCTTCTTCTTCTTCTTCTTCTTCTTCTTCTTCTTCTTCTTCTTCTTCTTCTCTTCTTCTTCTTCTTCTTCTTCTTCTTCTTCTTCTTCTTCTTCTTCTTCTTCTTCTTCTTCTTCTTCTTCTTCTTCTTCTTCTTCTTCTTCCTCTCTCTCTCACTCTCTGTTGTTGCGCCTACCACCACGAATATTCAGCCAACTTTGAAATTAGTTCAATCTTGCAGCTCTTCTGCATTATTTAGCCGCACAACAAATTCATGTAGAGCGATTATAATAGAGTAGAATGCCTATGCTAATCGCAATATTGGTTTGGCATATTGTACTGTTGCTTATATTGTGTGTAGCGTACTTATGTTTGCATAATGAAAACATAAATAATTGTATTTTCAATTACTTTATTTTCCTTATTCGTTTGATTACCTTGATTGAGATCATGTTCTCATGTTTTGTACATATTATAATCAACACTATTGTAATTTAATTTACTAACATTCTTAAGCAAATCAAGAATATAAAACACGCACAATGAAATTCCATACTGTTTATTAGTATTTATACAGACAAATATTTAAAAGCTTTAAAGGCTATACTACTCATAATAAATGGCAATTTCACTATGAGTTCAAGTTGTGAATGTGAAGGTGGATTGAATCAGTTGCTCTGCAGCATCCCTGCCAATTTCTAATAACCATCTACTCAAATGTTGCTTGTAGGTATTGATACTGTAATTTTCGAACTGTTTTAAATGATTGGGAACGTTTCTATACAATATATGACAAATGTATTTACTATTATTTTTAAAGCAGTTAAGTAGGAGTCGGGGATGGGCAATACCAAAGTTAATTAGATTTCTTGTATAATGAGTATGAACTAAATTATTGAAAATGAAGTGTTTGTTGTAGTATATGTAAATCATTAAAACTCGTATGTAAAGCTATATAATATTAAAAACTTGAAACTGTTGGTAAACAAGATTAGATGGGTAGCGATAGTCTCGCCTGAGACACGTCTTGATGATTGCTCGCTGTGCCACCGCCACAGGTGGCTTTGGTTGTTTGCTCAGGTGGTTTGGTTGTTTTTTTCAGGTGGTTTGCTCCAAGGCAAACGAGGAGGCTCCACCCCAAGCTATGATGTCATACATGAGAACTGACTGGATATATGCGTAGTACGCCACCCGCAGTTGATGTAGAGGGAGGACCTCTCTTAGCTGTCTGAAGGCATGTATCATTTTGCGCATCATATAAAATCATGAATGACATCATATAAAATGATGTCATTTTATTTTCATTTCACAATAGTCTATCATAGAATGCGATGAAAAGGACATGCTGTCCTATAAAAACCATTGACTTTGAAAGGTGACTGTCACTGTGGAAATTCATATTCTAATCAAAATGTACTGGGCCACTAACTATAGAATTGAAAATCTTCTCTATTCTGTGCTGGAATTCATTGCAAATGATAGGATAACGCATACCTATTTATTCCGACAAATGGAGCTCCATACTTGAAGTGGGTTTTCATACTACCGATTGGTTTTCAAAATGAGTAGTATTTGGTTCAAATGAATTTTTGTATAATATTTAAAAACTATCATTTAATATAATTGAATTTGGTAATTGTATCAAAGTAAGTAAGAGAAGAAATGTTGATTTTGTAATTTGTTATTCATTGTAATGATCGAATATTATAAAAAAAATGGGTGCGCGGATAGAAGTTGGTAAACTAAGACATAGAGTAGCAGAGAAGCTCATAGAGTATGTCAGCTATGGGTGACCATGTAAGCTATGTTAGCTATAACTCTGTTAGCTATGGGTGATTTTATGGAACAACTCTGCAACCGGGCATAAAGAGAAGTATAAATCTGTTACGTAAAACACAAATATCATTCATTTCCAGTCATTAATTGGGTGAAAAGCATTCTAAAATACTCGAAGGGACATGGAAAGAGTGAGAGGTGAAACGAGAGTGAGACACCTTCAGCTCATTACCAAAGTGTCACCCAGGGAGTTCGGGTAGAGAGAGCTATAAAGAGAGACAAAAGAGAGATACAGAGAGAGACAGATAGAGAGAGAGAGAGAGAGAGAGAGAGAGAGAGAGAGAGAAAAAAAGATTACATTAGATTTCTTTATTCATGTATGTTACAATAATATTACTGGCTATATAAAGAGAGAGAGAGTGAAAGATAGAGGAAGAGAGAGAGAGAAGAGAGAGAGAGAGAAAAAAAGATTAGATTAGATTTCTTTATTTATGTATGTTACAATAATATTACTGGCTATATAAAGAGAGAGAGAGAGAAAGATAGAGGAAGAGAGAGAGAGTGAGAGTGTGTGACAGAGAGATAGAAAAGTGAGGAAGAAAGAAATAAAGAGAGAGTCATGAAGAGAGTGAAAGAGGATAACGGAGAGAGAAGAAAGGGTAGAGAGAGTAGGCTACATGGAGACTGCAACCACAAAAGCATGTTCTTCACCAGATGAGACAGAAGAGAAATTAATAGCCGAGTTAGGCTGCTCCTGTGTATCGATGTCCCTAGCTAGACTGAATCCTGCTCTAGAGAGTCGAGAATAAAGCTGACTGGACGTTTGACAGCTAGCAACAAAAGTAGAGCAGGTGAATTCTGTAAAGAGCACTTACTTTTGACTAGGAGACGGTGTGAGGAACAGAAAAAGAGCAAGTGAATTCTAAAAAGAGTACTTTATTTTGACGAGTGTGAGGAATTTTCAATTCTATTTTAATTTTTTATTCTATTTTAAATTTTACTTCTTATTTTCACCTTCCTTGAACCTCTCCGATTAGTTGTCTCATTTCATTATCATCAATTTTGATTTTAGGATGAAGAAGTTCAAAGAGAAATGCGAATCTAAACAGAAACCTTGAATCTGGTTGAATGTTTCTCTTCTCTTTCCCTCACTTCTCCACACTTGAAATTTTTTAACGTCTTCCCCTCGATTTCCTCTGATCAAATTTCCTTCACTCACATTTTGCTTATGATGTTCATATTATTCCTCTTTATCTTCCCATTACTCCTCATCCTCCTCCATCTTGTCCGCCCTCCTTCACCCCCACATACACCTTCTCCTCCTCCTCTTCCTCCTCCTTCTCGTCCTACTCCTCAATTTTTTTGACCAACTACTCTTTCTCACCCTCCACCCTCTTTCAACTTCTCTTTCACCTCCTCATCTCCCTCCTCCTCCTCCTACTACTAATATTTCTCCCCTTCTCCTTCTACTAATTCGTTTTACCCTTTCTCCAACTCCTCTCTCCTACCTCTCCTCATGTTTTCCTTCTACTCCGCCTTCTCCTATCCTCCTACACCTCTCCTTCTCCTATCCTCCTACACCTCTCCTTCTCCTATCCTCCTTCACCTCTTTCCCTCCCATTCCTTCTCCTCATATTCTTTTACCTCCTGATCCATTTTTCCTTGCTCCTCCACTTCCTACTTCTTCACCTCTCATCCTCTCACTCAACTTGCTCCCCTTCACCAGTTCTGCAACTCTCCCCTTTCAACTTCGTTTCCTACTCCCTTCACCACCTCTATTTCCAACCACTCTCTCACCTCCTGCTCTATCTGTTCCTCCTCCACAGTTTCCTCTTCCTTCCCTTCATGAAAATCCTTCTATCTCCTTCTAACTCCTTCAACTACTACCAGAACCTCCACCTCCACCATCACCACTACCAACATCTCCTACACTCCATTCTTTTTCTCCTCCTCCTTTTCTTCCTCTTTTATCACCTTCTCATCCCCCTCCTATCCACCACATCATCCTCCTCGTCTCCTTCCAACGCCTCACTCCAACTCTCTTCTATTCCTCCTCCTCCTCTTCCTCCTCCTTATCCTCCACCTCACGCTCGTCCACTCTCTTTCCTTTCAATTTTATCTTCCTCTCTCACCACTCACTGAAATCCCCCACCTCTTTCAATTTCTCAATTTCTTCACCCCCTCTCACTCACTAAACCACCTTCAAACCCTGTTCAAACTCCGCCACCCACTCCAGTAATCTGACAGTCATCTGTAAAACCAACTCCACCAATAAGGCCGGGACTTCCTTCTCGAACCGAGATCTCGAACGTGAAAATTCGACCGCAGCCCCTTGATGCTGACCGCGACACGTTCTGCTTCGAGACTCCCGTTTTGCGGTTGACATTTGTCCTCTCGTCGAACACGTATTTTCTCTCGTAAAATGCGATATTAACGACGGTCATCAAGCTCAACGAATCTCTCCAGAGACGTTGTTACGCTAGTCAATGACACGCGTTTTAACACGAGAAGCGCTACAAATTGATTTCGTCTACAAAGTATCATTGGAGGATAGAGAATGTAGGAAAGACGTTATGAGTGAGAGAGTGATAGCTTGCTCTGGTCCTTTTCTTACTAGTAAAGGATAAACTATTCCTATTATTTCTCACTACTATCCGATCACTGGTTATCCGACGGGTGATATGAAAATACTTGAAATTTCCTAAAAACTGAACCTGTTTTGTATTCAAGCGATTTGATATTTCAAGTGATTAATTGGTCCGCCGCAATCAATTTTGAATCGGACTTTTTGCGACTGTCACCAGCGGTCAAAGACTTTTCTTTAGCTGGTGTTGTGGTGCCTGAAACAATTTTTAGTTTTTTAGTTCTGGGAAGTTAATTTAACTCTTGTGATAAGTGTTTGACTAATCAACCTTTCATTTGTTACGTTGTTAAATTAAAGCAATAAAGAATTTTGGTGCAGTATAATATTCCAATAAATACAAGATTTGAGCTACTGTACCTAACATCGTGTCAATATTCAATAGAATATGAATGAAAGTCAAGTGTATACAAATAATTTTACATACAACACGTACCACTAAGCACTGTAGGCCATAATACAAAATTCTTATTACCTCTTCACTTGAGAGCTAAAGTAATATCGGTTATCTGGATTATCAGTTATCAGTATTAGGTATCTGGATGTTCAGTTATCTGAACACGGCCATTCATTAATTAGGCCGGATAATAATTGGTGCTCTACTGTATTAATTAAGTTTTTCATGCTAATAAGAATAGATAATACAGATACTTATTATCATAACAACCTACTGTTCATTAACGCCATTATGAGAGACCTATTTTTTCTTTTGAATACCTACCAGTTCCCGATGTTGGCTGTAAGTAGGGCTTTATGAGAAACTCTCGTATAACTTGGACTTTAAAATTCAATAAGACCCAAATGCTTCTGAAGTGTGGTGTTACAGGCGAATGCTCAAAATGAAACTGACTGACCGAGTCACGAATGAGGAGATATTCCAAAGGGCGGTGGAGATCTCTTCTGAATTTTCTCAGAGACAGACGACATACTTGGATTGGAAACATAACGCCACTACAAATAGCGCCTCCTATGTTTCATGAAGCGGCACAGGCAACAGCGCCACCTATGTTTTGTGAAGCGCCACAAGCAGCAGCGCCACTACGCTTTGAAGCGCTCGTTGGCTATAAATCGCACAATTTACACTGCTGCAGTAATTTATCGACTGGTCTACTCTACCCGATGTGCTGTGGAGATGGTCTCGAGAGAGACCAGCTTGAGAGAGAAAGTGAGCAGAGAGGAAGAGGAAGAGAGAGTGGACCCTTTACTGGTGACACTCTCTCAGTATGCAAATTGAGAGAGATAGAGAGTGATAGAAACAGGCAAAGGAAAGTGAAAATGAGTCATGGAAGTATGCAGAGAGATAAAGAGGGAGATAGTGAGAGAGAAAAAGTATGTATGAGAGAGACGAACAGGAACTGAAGAGAGGGTAAGGGTGAGTGAAGACAGGGTGTGTGTGAGATAGAGAGAAGAATAGGTAAAGAGCATGACAGAAATAGGGAGTTCTTGAAGAGCAATGAAAGTGATTGATTGACCAGCTAGTAAAAAACTATTGCGAAAGCTTCAGTTTTTTAAATGCAGTGGAAATTTGTTATTCTATTGAGTTGTAATACTGCAACTAGTAAAAAAGAATAATTGAATCAACAACTTAATTTCATAGCAGTTACCCTACTTCAGAAAATCCCTAGTTGAAATCATCAACCTGATTTATTAGGGTCGAGGCATAGCAACTCAAGGTGAATCCCAGGTGTACCTTTACTTAACCATCGAACAATCTTCTTAACTCAAAACATTGTAATACAAGTTGGTTAATGCAAGGTGGGAATTGTATTACAACCGTAGTTATCAAGCAAGTTGACTGGTGCTACTTAATTACCAGAATTGTAATCGGAAACAAAAAAGTGGGAAACTTTCTCGAATACAGAGAAGTCAATTCACAATTTAGGACATGGTGGTCTTTGGGGAACTTTCTCAAGTAATAAACACTTTCTTTCTTGCTACTCTGTACAAATGAATAAAAACTCCTCACTTTTAGATTTATTCATTGAAAAGTTATTGAAGCTTGGAAGGTATTTTCTACGATGAAATAACTAATTGATGAATGAGGACTATTCTACCAATCAGTGAATTTTATCACGGTAGAGAGTATGAACGATAGCTAGATGTACTCAATAAAGATTTTCCAATAACTTAGCAGTTCTTCAATGTGATCTAAGTCACTTATCACTATTGATAAGGATATTGAAATATAGGCAATGAATTACCGTGACCGTACCGAAAACAGATAGACTCATAGTTTCCGGACTCATAGAATCATGGAAATAATAGTTTCCAAGTAAATATGAAAAATAGAGATATACATTGTCGTAGCCCGAGATCGAGGATCTCAAATCATAAAGTAATAAATATGAAACTTTATAAGATGTTTTACCTTCTTATAATGTTGGAAGATATCTTCCTGAAATTCATACTATAATGATCTACCTACTGTTATTCTCTCTGACGTCCTTTGAGCAAAGGCCTAATGAAAACAAATTAGTACTTTTCTCTGTATAATAATAAGTACCTTCAGAATGCATTTGATTCCACTCTTCAGATATTTCAGATATTATCTGAACCATTTTAAGGAGACTGAATTGTTCATTCAATGATATCTGAATCCCTCCCATTTTTAATGAATCACAAAAATAAGATCTGTAGCCTATAAAACGTTTATGGTGACCGTACCAAAGAACTAAAAGTGAATAGCACAATTTTAGTCTGTAGTCGAAGTCATAAAAGTGCAAAATCAAGAGAGTAAACGATTCATAACAAATCAAGTAATTGCAATTTCTGATAATATGCTCAATATCTATGATTTCTATACCGAAAGTTCGTTTTCAAAGTGAAATATTTTTTCGCAACTTATTACCAACCCCGCAATAATGTTCTATCTGCAGCGCTTTTGCTCAGAGGATTACAACAATCCTACAGTGGGATCCCCTCCAAACTTTCAGAGTTGGCTATATGAGAAGTGTAGCTGCTTCTTATAGCAAAATGCTGCCAGATTCTAGTGAATCTCACAATATGAAGCAACCAGACAAACTTCACTGACAGCGGGAAACCATACACTGAGATTCATTTTAAACGGTCAGCATTAGTTGGATGAGAAGCAGTGATGATGTTTATGAGGTATGCTGATTGGTTCAAGTGAAATAGAACATAGAAAGTCGTATTCTGGGAATATGTTGGCTGTTTGGAACAAGGTGCAAGCCGTATCACGTATCGAGGTTTTCACTTGTTGCACTTTCAAATGTCAGCATTCCTTATAGAAAACATTACTACTTCCCATTCAACCAATAGTGTCTGTTTGAAGTGAATACGACGTTAGTAGTCTAAGATGAATATCCAAGTTTTCCTTCTGCTAATTAAATCTTAGCAAGCGAGAAAGACACCTCGGGGAGTTACTTTGCAAGGTTCGAAACTCCGCCTACAATTCCCACTGGTTTCAATGTCAGTTTTCTCTGTGTGTTCATCTCGTTCCTTGATTTCCTTCTGTTTTCACTTTCTCATCTTCCCTCCCTTGAAGTTTTTGACGAATGTTCTTGGATCATTTCTATTATATTCTCTTACTAACAAACTATAATAAACGAAATTTTTATTATCATTCTATCTAAATTTGAAATTGTTTGACTTATTCTGATTTATAGTTTTAGATTGATGATTTGGTGTAAAAACTGAAATGTTCATAACCAACATAATATTTAAACAATTTAATAGAAGGAGTTTTGGGCAATAGCCTGTTCCATTCCCGACTATTGTATTATTCTTTGATCTATCCAATAAATAAATAAATCAAATAAACAATATCATCATTGGAGTACACCATCCTCTCTTGTGGAATAATTCTCTTCCTGACTCTTATTCTTTCTACATTCTTTGTTGAGGATCAATCAGTTTCTGTTGTCAAAAAAATGGCCCTAATTATACTTTTAATTTAAAGATTTGCTCATATTCGAGTGTTGAAAATTGATTACCGTAGTTGATTAATTGGTTGATTTGTATAGCTTTGATTGTCACGTGGTATTTTAGCACCACAAAATATTTTTTGAAATGAACTATTGAACTTTAATAGAATTATAAAATGGAAAGGAAAGATAACCTGGTCAAAGAACCACTCAAGTAAAATCAAATGTTGTTAGTGATAAAGAGTAATCGTATTTTCTAAAGCGATAAGAAAAAACATGCATAATTGTAATTCAACAATAATGAGGATCCATTGGCAGAATTAAAAATTATAAAGCGGCTTATTTATTATTGGCAGATCATAAAAAATAAAAGTTTGCATGTACATTTGAGGGTTAGAATTGTTTGTTTACACTTTCAAATGAATCAATCGATCTAGGATAAATCGATAGTTATTTGAATCAACACCTAACAAATCAGCTGATTGTTCGATCAACCAGTACAAGTTGAATTATAAAGTTTACTCACAAAAGATTTATTATGTATACTAAGGAAGGTTTATGTAAATAAATAGGGACAACTATTATTGCTGCATAAATATTTATTACAATCTAAAAAAGTACGAAAATCAAGAGTATACAAAACTCGTATAAAAAATTAAATATATGTTGCATGATCGTATCGTATATCGTGATTTATTTATTAGAATAGTCTAAGACAATCACTCCATATATTTTATATAAAAACTTTTTATTTATTTTTCTATTATAAAGTTGACGAAACCCTGAATCTTAAGTAACCAATTGTATTGAGTTTTGCTAAATTAAAAGCCAATCAGAAAGAGGCTTACAAATCGTTCAAGGAAGAGATACAATTTTTCTGAAAACCACTTCCTTCTGGCTTGTGATCTCGTTCTGAAAGGATGCACATGGAGATTAGGGTCTTCCTTCTTGTTAAATTTTAAAATTATCAAGCCAATCCCTCTTTTAAATGTGAACTATTTGTAATTAATGTTTAATTATCTGTGAACTCAGTGTTGTTGAAGAGTTCTTAATTGTAATCAGTTCCCATAAATATATCTTTAATACTGAAAGAAATCTATAAGAAATCTGGACCACGCGCGTACCCAGCCGAGACGAAAAGGACTTGCATAATTAATTATTGGAAATAATTAATTTATTCTACAAGACCTCCAAGAACATCATTAATGTGAGTGTAAGTTCAAACGAGCTCGTTTCATGAAGGCCTTTTTATTAGAGTTGGGGAATTAATCAAAGCGCTATATAAATAAAAATCAGCCAAAGAAAAATTCGCAACGTGTTGAGTGCTATCCTATAGTCTATAAGAACGTTTATGAATTTATTTGATTTATGTAGGAAGCTTACTTCCATGCACGGCACGGACTCATTAAAAACCATGAGATTTTAAATATTAATTTAATAATTATTATTTGCTAATTGGTCAAAGCATGTCCTATTAAATCTACAGACCGAACAAGTTTTATATTGTAGAATTCTGAATTGACTTGAAGTCCAAGTATCAGTATTAAATATAATATATTCATAATTTTTAAAGCTCACAACTGTGAATGCTAGTAAACCTTGTGATAATTGTTTAAATATTAAATAATTTATATATATTGGAATTATAGATATAGAATATTTTATATATATATTGTTTTATGGGAATATATTTTGTGTTTTATGTCAGCATACAAAATCATAGAAGTTTATTTTTTCCTAATTCATCTCGTGATATACAGTTTGGGCTGTCTCAGTACCAAGAAAAAATATTCTGCAGCATATAAAATTAGTGAATCAATTAATATTGATCTTATTAAGAGCATTCAATACTTATCATCCTTTGATGATAGTCATACTAGTTCGCCAGAAAAACATATTGATAATTATATTAATAAGGTTCCAGTTATATCATATAAGGATCCAGAGAACTTCCAGAACTGGCGTTGTAAGTTCTAAGGAATTTCAGAAGGATAAATTGGTGGATACCTGTATTCATAGTCAGCGTTTCAAAAATCAACTAGAAAAAACCATAGTTGGTCTTCATTATTCTCAATTGGATACATGGTTACTGGTAATCAGTCATCAACTATCTTTTTGGTTTCCTTATTGGTATTCTTCAAGAACTTCATAGAAGCGGCGGTAAGGATTATTAATCACCATTCATTGAACCCTGTGGCGATTAATTATACTTGGGAAATTCATGTATCTACCACTGAGCTAGAGCTGCGGTGTGAACCCAGCGATTTTGTGAGCCGGACGGCCTTAACTTTTTGTGAATTTATTCGCAAAATAGGGATTTTAACAACCGCTCTTATAAATATCAAGAACACCGTATTATCTATAAAGGATTTACAATTTACCACTTCACATGTTCCAGTAACTCATCAAGGATGATGCATCATTGGAACCTCTCACTGATCTTTGTTTTCAGCAAACCCGTATGACTGATCATTCATGCATCTACCCATCGAGTTGATCAAAAGAAAACTTTTTTCGTACTTCTCAATCTTTCTTGATAGATTCAGTACTAAAATTATAAATAGAATTGCTGAACATTTTATTGAGTGAGCCCTTTTACTAAGTAAGTGAAAATTATAGCAACAATTGGCTTGAGAGCAATAATTATTTCCACAGAATAATTATTTGTTTGTGACATTTTTTTTGAGTTTTATTATTGTGTCAAATTGTTATTTTTTTGTTCAGATTCCTGAACGATTGCTGCAACATTTCAGCTGGGATATTGTCAATTTCATTTCGAATTGTCTGTTATGATTCATCCACAGTTAACGTTTGATTTTGAGATAGCTCCACAAACAGAAAATCGCAGGTGGACAGATCATGGTACCAAGAAACGCAGATGTTGCAGAGATCAATGAGGGATCGTTACCAAAGATTTTAAGATTGTATTCGTTCAGGAGGAAGCCATCTTAAAGATATAATTGTCGTAAAGTGATAGATGTTATTGATAATTCTCAAATGGCAAATCTTGAACTTTACATTATGCGTTTTTAAAAGTTCCCGTTATTCTGTGTCACCCTATATAAGCTATCACTTGAATAACTCTGGGGCTTTTAGGATTGCTTGCTGACACTTTTTAATCCTTCTGTGATTCTTTATTTTTCTATACTGTATTATTATTTTGTTTGGATAAATATCTCCTAGTCCTTATTCCACATTCGATCATCCCTTCCTGGCATACCTACATTTCCTAATTCCTTTCATACTCTTTCAAGGATTGGAGGATTCTCTAGTACATGGTTGTTGGAATTCCTAAAAATATTTCCCTTTATCATCACACCCCAACCTCCACGAAGCCTGTCACTTTGTATTCGATATTTGCACTTGGTTTATATTTTAATATTGTATTTTGTGAGTGTGTTTTGAAGCCTGTCACTTTGTATTTGTTCTTGGTTTATATTTTAATATTGTATTTTGTTAGTGTGTTTTGAATAAATTTGAATTTGAATTCCATTATTCCAATCAAATCAATTATATTTTCCCAGTTTTCAATTTTCTCATTATTATTCCACCCCCCTCATTATTCTTCGGCTTTTTGGTTTTCATCCCCAGAGTATATATATATATCCTTTGCTAGAAAAATGTTATTATTGTATAACTCTATCATAGGTCTATTTAGAAAGGCTCTAAAGCCGGGTCAACACCGAAGAAATGTTTGAAATACTTGTTTGTTGAAACAGTTTGGGCAAATTCTATTATGTTTGACAAACAATGTTTGCCCGTGGGCCAGTGTGGACTCGTCACCAAACAAATTATCTGTAAGTAGGGAAGACAGGTTTTATGTTTTACAGCTGTCAGCACTGAAAATATTTGGAAAAACAGTAATTTTTTGTTTGACAAACAATGATTGTCCAAACTTTTTAAACTGTTTGTTCCTGAGCTCCACAACAAACATGTTTGCCGAACTTGTATGTCATGTCAGTGTGGACACGGCTTTATTTTGAAAATATAATATTGAATTATTGATTTAATTCAATTTAGGAGTATTTTTCTGATTCAAACATTATGTTTGTGTGTTTTGAATATTGTATACTGAGTGTGTAACTGAAGAATGTTGAAGTGACACATAACCCAGTTATTTGGTATGTTTTTTGAATTAGAATTGGAACCGTTTTGGGCTTATAAGCCTGTGGTACTTTTCTGTAAGTTGTGTAATTCTGAATGATTAATTGAATAAATAAATGCTTACTTGAATTGAATGTGTTATTGAATCACATACTAAGGAGTAGCTTCTTGGATTGTGCCACGATGGATTTTGGACAAGAGAAGGGAGTAAAGGGAGAGACGGTGAAAGTGGTGATGAAGAAGGAAAATTAAGAGAAGTAGGAGGAAGAGGAGATGAACGAGTAGAAAAAAAAGACGAAGGAGAAAAAGTGAAAGAAATTGGGCAGGTAGTAGTTGAGGAGCATTGACATTGCAATCACGTTGCTAACTACAGGGGGCAAATTGCTAAACCATCACAATCGTGTTATCTGTAGGCGGTTAGACATGTGCAATGAGAGGGCAGCCCCAAAGATGACCCTGCTTTTCCCACTCCTCTCCTCCTCCTGCTTCTCCTCCTTTCACTCATCATCCTCATCCTCCTACTCAAATCCTCCTCATCTCCTCTACTTCTTCATTCCCCTCCTCCCCATCTTCATCCTCTACTATTTTATCATCCACCTCCTCTTCCTCCTCCTTATCCACCATTTACCTCTCCTATCCACCTCTTCCTCCTCTTCGTTCCTCCTCCTACCAATGGAGCAAAGGTAACCCAAGTCATCCCTGAATCATCCCCAATCTTACCAACTGTTGATGCTGGATATCGTCAATACCTATCTGCAGCTTGAGAACCATTTGAAAATCAAGATTCACACATACGTTGAGCTTGATAACCTATGAATTTCCCCTATCCATTCTTATGTTCCTTCTCTAACCGCTTATTCTATCATTGATTATTGAGCTCTTGATTATATCGTCATCTCTTTTTAACATCTATTTCCTGAGAAGGCAGACTATTTCTATTGCTTTCATAATGTTAGAACTACTTGGGTCTGAAGCTTCATACTTTTTCATATTGTAAAAGTATGAAAGAATAGTGAGATGAAAATTAAGGGTTGGTCTCTGAGACTAGTTTTGATCACAATCAACATAAAATAAGTAGAAGGAATATAAGATTTTGGACGGGTTTTTTGCTCCAAAACCCCCTCCCCCCTCGCCCCTCTCCCCCCTCGTCCATCCCGTCACCCCTTCCCCCCGCCTGTAGGGTTGGGGGTGTTCTAAAAATAGATTTCCCCTTCCCCTTGCCCAGTGGTGGTGAGGGGGTTGAAAAGAGAGAGATATATCTTTCTCTCTCTCTCTCTTTCTAAAAATAGATTTCCCCTTCCCCTTGCCCAGTGGAGGTGAGGGGGTTGAAAAGAGAAAGATATATCTTTCTCTCTCTCTCTCTTTCTAAAAATAGATTTCCCCTTCCCCCTGCCCAGTGGTGGTGAGGGGGTTGAAAAGAGATATCTTTCTCTCTCTCCCCTTCCCCCTCCCCAGGTGAGGGAAAAAAAAAATTCCCTTTTAGGAGGAAAAATTCCCTCTCTATACTGACAGATTAAAGTGAATCCATATTTCTACATCTAATGCTATACTGACAAATTAAAGTGAATGCTAGATGAGGGAAAAAAATCTCTTTGAGAGGGAAAAATTCCCTTGGTGACAGATTAAAGTGAATCCATATTTCTACATCTAATGCTATACTGTCAAATTAAAGTGAATGCTAGATGAGGGGGATGAATAAAGTGAGGGAAAAATTCCCTTGCTGACAAATTAAAGTGAATCCCTTTCTATAATGCTATACTAGTGAATCCAGAGTGAGGTCAATGGCTCTCTCTACATCTAATTGAATTGAGAAATTCTCTCTCTCTCTCTCACATCTAATGCTATACTAGTGAATCTCTACAATGATCTAAGTTCTTTTACATTTTTTATCTGCAATATCGTACAAGCATTTCCAAAGTTCATCGGAATTTTTAACAACAGATGACAAATCATTTGTACAATCATAATGTAGATGACCGCTGTCTAGAATATTGAGCAGTTCGAAAATCTCAGATAAAATCGAAAAATGTACATTTTCTGTTTTTGTTAACGGTAAATCAACATCTTGACATCCTGTTGAAAATTTAATATTCTTCGCAATTGAATCAAATTCGTTAAATGAAATTGACATCAAGAGACGAGTTAATTTTTTGAATTTTGAAAAACCATAACACTGCATGTTAACGCCTTCCCAGATGTTTGACCTTCCCATGTGTCGAATGAGGGGAATAGAGAAAGATATATCTCTCTTTCTAAATTGATGAGATGCACGTGTTATAGGGGCTCGTGTCTGTATAAAAAAGATCACACCACACGTTTTGTCAGGTCTAGCTCTAAGCAGCAACTAAACTAAAAATCGTGAATGGGATATTGGAATGAAAAATCATTTGAAGGCAGAAAACGTTATTTACACATTTCAGCACAACTATTCATAATTCATCTTCAATTTTAATTAGCTTATCTATACACAAATTATGAGGACGATAATAACATAGATAGTCTCTTATGTCATTTAAATTAACCGTGCTTAGAAAAATGTCTTTCAATTGTTTCGCCAACTATAATTTTCAGGAGTTGATTTCCTAATTGCACTTTCACACTCATCGTACCAATCAATACAGTTTTTTAACCTCACTTCCAATTCGTTGTCGGCAGCCAACCACTTTCTCGGATCCATGTTGTTGAGCGAATGAACAAAACTAAGTGTAGGCAGGAACTATTATAGAGTAATTAAGTGGTCTTTCTTCATTAATTGTCGACAGACAACATGTACGCGCTTTATGCAGTCTCAATGCATGTAAGCAATAAACACATTGTAGATCCTTTCCGTTGTAGAAGAATCCATAACGAGCAAAGTTTCTTTTCTGTGAATTCGTGTACATCGGCGCCATTTTCATACTTTGCATTCGATTGTTTTCGCACAAGAAATTATTTGTTTGATACATATTTTTAAACAACAAAGAATTATAATGTTGCGCAGAGAATAAAGAACACCGCCCATCTGGTCTATTTTTATGAATGTTACACACAGCATAACACCATGAACTAGTGAAAAAGCTGAGTTTTCCCTATCCATTCTTATGGTCCTTCTCTTACCGCTTATTTTATCATTGATTATTGAGCTCTTGATTATATCGTCATCTCTTTTTAACATCTATTTCCTGAGAAGGCAGACTATTTCTATTGCTCTCATAATGTTAGAACTACTTGGGTCTGAAGCTTCATACTTTTTCATAGTGTAAAAGTATGAAAGAATAGTGAGATGAAAATTAAGGGTTGGTCTCTGAGACTAGTTTTGATCACAATCAACATAAAATATGAGTTTTCCCTATCCATTCTTATGGTCCTTCTCTTACCGCTTATTTTATCATTGATTATTGAGCTCTTGATTATATCGTCATCTCTTTTTAACATCTATTTCCTGAGAAGGCAGACTATTTCTATTGCTCTCATAATGTTAGAACTACTTGGGTCTGAAGCTTCATACTTTTTCATATTGTAAAAGTATGAAAGAATAGTGAGATGAAAATTAATGGTTGGTCTCTGAGATTAGTTTTGATCACAATCAACATAAAAAAATTCCTGAAAGGAATTTCATCCAGTTAGCTCAAAAGGACACAACTTTCGAACAGGTGAATTCGATCATTGTTTCGCCAGAATAATCTCTAATCTAGTTTCAAGAAAAAGATTAATGGAGACTCCACGCTTAATAATTCATCAATTTGTCCCAATGTAGGGAAAAATCCAAAAAGACTCCAATTTTTAATTAAAAATGAATATTTCCTATCAATTGAGGCTTGAATAAACACACATCTCTTACCAAGTTTCAATAATCTGTAACACGTCTCACACCAATGAAGCTTGCTAGAGATATTACAGGACATCATTTATTACCCGCTGATAAAAATGGGTCAAAAGGCTCACTTCATTGCAGCGCGGTTCTCTGATGAGCTTAAAAGCTGTTCGTTCATTTCATCTCTCTTTGGTCAATATAAGCTAGCAACAAGTCTTCCTTCCCCTAATAGACTGGCCTTTCAAAAGCACTTTCCTACTCAGGAAAAAAGGGATAAAAATGGATCACAGATCAAAAGTCAGACTTCCCATTGCAACATGCTAACCTTTTGGTGATATTTAGTGCGCTTTTACTCACTTCATCAGCTTTATGTCTCTGCATATCTTCTTCATAGACCTACCGCTCGAAAATGTGAAGCTTTTGCTAATATTTTCCTACTCTTCTACTCACTGTAATGAAGTTTCTCTGTCTCTATGTTTTATATTCATGTACCTTTCACTCGAAGCTATTGTTTCATTGCTTCCATTTACAAAATGTA
The DNA here is from genome assembly GCF_014356525.2 of Nilaparvata lugens. Taxonomy (NCBI): domain Eukaryota; kingdom Metazoa; phylum Arthropoda; class Insecta; order Hemiptera; family Delphacidae; genus Nilaparvata; species Nilaparvata lugens. The sequence goes on from NC_052515.1 coordinate 20,452,711, forward strand.
TTTTCTCAAACATTCTTCCGACTTATTCTCTATTTCTTATAGAGATTCAGTTGATTTGATACTCAGAAATAGTCTGAGTTAGAATATTTCGAAAAAGGATTTTCCTCATCATACATCCAGTTCAACAATGATTCATTTAGTAAGACTAACAACTAACTTACGAGTACGAGTACCAATTAATTACGTAGCTGACTAACCAACCCACATCATTTGCATGTTACAATCCTGAACTTAGTTTTGTCATTGAATAGGAAATGCTAATTGTGATAATGATGTGGCATTATGCATTGGATCAGATTAACTCATTTTGTAAAGTAACTTAAAAACAAAACAAAACGCAACTGAGTTAGAACCTATCGGAAATCTACAGTAAGTTATTCAATTGATTTTCACTCATCAATTTCTCCGTCTTCTGATGAGTAAAAATTACGATTACCACAGAAAGTTCTGTATAAATGAATGTTTGTGAAATAATTCCTAAATTATCACAAACAATATTGATCTTTTGTTAACAAATAATAGAATTATCCCAAGATGGGTGGGAAAATTGATTTAATAGAAAATAATTCATCACATATGCCAAGTACACTCTTATTTGAAGCTTTGACTTTTGCATTGAAATTTCAGATTATGTATAGTTGAAATGGCTTTTAATGTCTGTTTCATTTATTCAAAGTCCACACCTCTTCTGAAGAAGCCCTTAAAACAATACTACACACACTCACGAGTTCATTCTAATATTTAGACTGATCTCTGGTAAGAGCATTCTATTGAGAAAAAAAATGGTTAAATTTATCATGAGACCTTCCATCACATCACTAAAAAATATCACTCCTAACCAATTTGAATGCGATTCGGAGAGTTTTTGATAATTCCAGTTGAAAAATAAAACTGCTGAACCACTAGCTGACCTGCCACACAGGCCACCATTTTGTGGAGAGACTTGGTGATTTTATCGTCCACTCTATAGCCAGTTCAATTGATGCCATACATTCAATATATGTATATATATTTATTTGACGCAAACTATATATGGAGCGTCAATCGACACAGGTGTAACATGTGCACATTAAACCCCAATTTTACGATTCGGGATTTTCTGGAAGCCACCCTATATATAAATGTATCGTTTACCCCTTTCCCCTCTATTGGGGAACCCCCTTCTCACGTAATTCTCCCCTACCTTCTCCCTGGAATCATGGATAAAGGGGAACCTACCACCTCTCCCCAAATCCCCCCTAAATCCCCATAAGGGTGCCCCCTACCCTTCTCTTCGCAATTTCCCCCCAAACTCCAAATAGGGTACTCTCCCTCAATTTTCTCCCATGTCCGTCATCAGAGAATCCCCCTCCATCCTCCCAGAACCATTGGCATGGATCTATCCTTTTCAAGGTGAGGGGGGGGCTTACAACACCTTCGTACCGTGTTTAGTGTGTCGACCATTCCAAAATCCCTCAGTTAGTTTTTACGAGACGTTACGGGGTTTTCAGAATTACCACCAACAGGAACATACGGTTGTGGAGAAGGGGGCGTCATAATGGTGCTTGATAGAAAAATGGGTTCGTTTGGAAGGCTTGTTATTAAAGGGGAAAACTATCTTTTTAGAAATTGTAAAATCATTATAATTTTAATAATGAATTATGTATTGTTTTGTTCTACGTGGGTTAGATTCAAGAGGTATCTCGATGTGAGTGAATTATGTTTAAATTTCAAATTTATTTTGTCAAATTGAAAACAATACAATGGAGACTATGAATCATAAAAATAATAGACAAGCAAGAGATACATAACTTATTAAGATTCCAATAACACATGAACTCTTTAATTTAAAATAACTTGTTTTCTATCTGACAAAGCCAGCAAAACCTAGGTTTTATAGAAATAGATTAAAATTGAAGAAAAATTTTAATCTAGAATGTGAGAATCGTGAGTGAAATGAGGTACAAACAATCCACCATATTTAACACGTTTATATCCACCAGTAGTTTTAGTGGAAGGCTTCAAAGGTTTGACTTTATAGTTCAGGACGACGCCATACTTTGGTTGAATAATCTCGATTGAAAAACATAGCACCTACCTACTAATAATATTTCACTATAGAATAATTCTCAAACTAATTATACCATAAGCTTCATAATAATAATAATAATTATTGTTGTTGTATGCATTGTTGATGGAAATTCGACTATTATAAAATCCTGAGTGAAGGGTATTTACAACGAAAATGAATATTTTTTTGAACTCTGAAACTCTATCAACTGGTTGCAGTCATGAAATAACATAAAACATAATAAGTATGGATGTTCTATCAACTCTGGTTGCAGAGTCAGAAATTCCAAAAAGGGACATAAAACATAATAAGTATGGGGAGTTCGTTGAATGAATTATATGGCGATCATTGAAATTATGAATTTCCTATTATTAGGAGAATTCCTACTCCAATTGAATAATATTGATAGTTTAGAGGATCGGTGAGTTGAAATTATCGAGATGGAATGATTGAAATGCAAAACAATACATTCAAACTTGATGCAATAAACTCCTTCATTAAAAAAAAATGCATTAGTTCTTGAAGCAATAAAGTATTTTATTTCAAAACAATGCATTGGTTCTGGATGCGATGAAGTACTTTATTTAGAATAATGCATTGGTTCTGGAAGCAATGAAGTACTTTATCCATAACAATACTTTGATGGTACTGGAAGCAATGAAGTACTTCTTCATTCAAAACAATGCGTTGATTATTGAAGCGAAAGAACTTCTTTATTCATAACAATGCATTAGTTCTGAAGCATTGAAGTGCTCATTTATTAAAAATCAATGCATTTATTCTTGAAGCAATAAAGTACTTCTTCATTCAAAACAATGCGTTGATTATTGAAGCAAAAGTACTTCTTTATTCATAACAATGTATTGGCTCTGGAAGCAATAAAGTACTTGAAAGATGGCTGCACTTTAAAGTACAGTACTATAAACGTACAGTACTACTTGAATAGTTGAGAAGATAGAATTATGAAATAGCGAAGTACATTTTTTTTGCAATTCGACTTATCGTTAGATCATACAACGATTTATTCAAATAATCAGAAAACAAACACCTCGTTGTCACTACATCGCCCTCACTATTCGGCGGACCCAATTCAGGTTGATCTAACAAGGGTCACAAGTTTGGCAAATCGTCATCTCCACCGGCCCAAACTCAAGAATAGACCCGAGAAGGAGAGAGAGAGAATATTCTCAATGCAGCCGATTTGGTATGCTCTGCTCTCTCTGCCATCATTGTTCTGTCAAGACCGGAACTAACTTTTAATGGCCAAACACCCCCACCCCCCATCACTCAACTCACGAATCACACCAAACTTCAAAACCATGAAACTTGTCTCCGTGATATGCATCTCATCGATGTGGGGAATGTACATTATATTATTTGATCATCTGCCGAATAATGCATGCGTATGAAGCGAACGTTATCTGTTAGTTCTCGATTCATATCTACCTCATTTGTAAAATTTTTATGAGAGAAGAATTGTAGAACTAATATCTGGCTTGTTGTTTTCTAGCCTGGTTTCCACGATTCCGGTGAACGTTCTACTTACTGATGGTAGTCACTTGAGCCATGTTGAAACGATAAGAGCACAGAAAAGAATTTCTGTCACAAGAATCAAAAGTGTCTGAATGCTTGGAAATTTCACATTTTCAAAGCTTCAAATCGACTCCACAAACACGACAACGTTGAGGCGATCCAGATGCTAGACGATGGAGGAGGTGCGGAGGCTCAAAGGAGGAAACCGTTTGAACTGGAGTAGTGCTTGTTCAAGTAGTGTCCAGTGTCGAACAGAACAGTGATTGAGTAAATCTAGCATCTTTATTACAGTCAATAAGTGTATATTATATTAATAAAACAATATTAGTAAGAGTTTCTGATGAGAAATTCGCTGTTCATTCCTCCAAGTAGTATGAAACTAGTCTTTAGACTAGATACAGAGTAGCCCATAAGTCATTTGACGCTACCAATTTTCAAAGTCATCTGTTGTTACAAATCAAACCACAACTGTTCAGGTTTGTTCACCACAGTTTAGTTTCATGATTGTTCGTGATAGTGTGTCCATTGTTATTCGATAAACAATGAATATGAAGTTAACAACAAAACAGCGTGTCAACTGACTTATGGATCACTCTGTATTGACAAATAAAAATCTAATCCACTTATAAAATTGACAACACAGGTTATCACTCAGTATTGATATCAGATTCAATAAACTAGAAATGATTATATTGCGTTTACTTTAATGTGTCAGTATTGATTTAATGACAAACATTAATGCTATAATTCATGAGAAGTTCTGGCAGTTCATAGTGAATCTCACCATGAAATATAAACGGAATATTCAACGGGTTTTGCGGTGTATTTATGGTCAAGATTTATATGATGCGAGTGTAAAGTGGAGACCTTTAAAGCCCTAAAGGATAACGAAAGATGACAGGTGCAATCTGCATATTCTTCATTTTATACACTTGCTAACAAAAAATGCTCGCCATTCTTCAGCTGAGAAAAATGATGATGGTCTTGCTTCCTTCCACTTTCCAGGAGAACAATTTGAAATGTCGTTGATGTATTGCAGGCCTAATCCTGCAATTTGGCTATTGCAAATTCTGTTTTTGCTCGTTGGAGATGCCTCTAGAGCTCTTGCCATCAATTCTTCAACAGTTCTTGATCTGAAGATGTTCACAGGTGTTGAAATTCCCAGAATAGGAGGAAGTATGATTGTCATAGAGGTTAGAAAGAGATGAAGATGAATGTCGGGTTGCATGCATATCGTATATTTCTTTTTAAGTGATAATTAATAAAAACTTAAGTTTCTCTTTTTAAGTTTCGCTTGCACATGCATGAATTCTATAATGATGGTTAATAATAATAAAGGTTTCAGGTTGTTCACAGGTGTTGAAATTCCCAGAATAGGAGGAAGTATGATTGTCATAGAGGTTAGAAAGAGATGAAGATGAATGTCGGGTTGCATGCATATCGTATATTTCTTTTTAAGTGATAATTAATAAAAACTTAAGTTTCTCTTTTTAAGTTTCGCTTGCACATGCATGAATTCTATAATGATGGTTAATAATAATAAAGGTTATAATATAATGATAATTAAAAATGATTAATCAATTGAAAGGAAGTAGAGAAAATATAACTGAGAAACTATTCGAGTGTTATGAAAAATTACAATGACTTTTCTGAGGTCTGTGCGACAGTTACTATTTTCCATCGAACACGATAGTTGCAGTTGATCAGAGAACTAAAATTATAAGATTTATAATAATAGAAATGTTAATGTTAATGTTCAATGTGAGTATTCCAATGACATTATTTATTAGAAGAGAGAAATATGAAATTTGTGAAAGAAAGGCTAGGAAAATCTCGGAAAAGATTTCTTAATACAAGGTGCCACCTATAGATTACCATGAATCAACTCGTTGAAGCATTTTCTTATCAGATTGAGTGATTTACCGACATAGCTAGTTGAAAATATACGGGATTTGCTAAGCTATGATAAGCTTTGAGAACGTATTTCATTGCCATTCTACCAGACCAATTCTATCTTTCTCATTCAATCAGAAACATCGGTAATCGTTAACGGGTTCCAACTGTCAATTTCATCCAAAACTGGAAATTATGAATTTGCTTCCTCCAAAGTAAATTCCATAGCTTCCAAGGCCAAGTAAACCTGATTTGAAATTTCCAATACTTGTGAGACAGATTAATAACTTTACTATTACTGTAAGTGGAAGAGATGTCGAAAACTCTCCTTCATAATGATGATAGATAGGTTTTGGTTTTATAATCATTCTATCAACTAAAATAAATTAAGTGTCGACTAGCAAGATAGCCTATCCACGATCGACTGAGCTATGATTGACAGTTTACTGATTCAAGGTCTATCATCCACATTTCTATTTTAATTATCCATAAATATAATCACAAATAATTAAGTTATGTATAGGTCGATGACAGAGGTTGATGATAGTTCAGCCAATTACCAACCATATAGCTGCTCAATGATCAAGCTTGAATCATTACAGATTTGTAATTTTGGATAACAAGAACGAGTTTTTCATTTCTCATCGAAAATAACAAGATATGACATACCTTTCATTCAACACGGAAAAATTTATCGATGTTCCAGTGCACTAACGGCATTAGATGCATCAAACGACTGGAGTTGTCATTGTCATCATGATAATGCGATTGTGACAACTTCAAGTCTTCTTCAGTAAGTACAAATAGTTCATTCACGAGTATGATAAAGCTATAATTTGTGGATTGAATAATTATCTCAGAAACTGGGGAATTTTTTAAACCATTTTTTAAACTCTAAATTATCCAATGGAAGACTCAACTAGCTGATCAATAAAAGATATCAATTTTTTTGTTGTCATCTTTATTATTGATAACTAAACAGCATGATATGTAGCTTCAAATTGAGTACATAATTTCAGACAACAATTTATAATCCTCCTTTGAAAAACACAGTCAGCTTGGTCAATATGTAACTTGTTGGTTTCAGCCGGCTACCTTTTTATATTTATTCTGCAAGTCGTGAGCACAGCGGTAAATAGGAAAGGGCCCGGAACCTCCGGCTCACAGGGGAGTCGTTATGTAGGATGACATGTCCTTCGTTGGCCAGAGAAAGAGAGAGAGAAAACAACGTTTAGAGAGGAAAAGCGTGAGAGAGGGTGAGAGACAGAAAAGGAATGCATCTACCTTCTCGACAGTGGAGTTCCTCTGGGAGAGCATTTTCATCTAGTGCAGCCCCTTGTGAAAAGTGGTGAGTTGCTCGAGGTACCCTTTCCCTCCCACCCCCCGGAAGAGCGCCCCCTCGATCTGCTCACCTGGATTAGTCCCCCCCCACCCGTATGTGTGGACCAGCGTTGTCTAACCACATGTAGACGACATGAGCAGTTTTTCTTGGTGACGTGTATAAACGGTCATACTGTGTGAATCCTTTTTCGGATCTTCTCCGTTATGTCCCCAAGAAATACCGTACTGAATAAATGCAAATTCCTCACGAACATACATACGATGTCTGATATACATTATTTGAGTCTACACACTCCGTTCCTCATTTCTGGCGTAATTAAAAAATAAAAAAAATGATAAAAAAACTCAAAATGAATTTTTTCACATAAATAGGAAATAAGATAATTTTTTACATTTCTGTTGGTATCAGTAATAAAACAAATGATATGTTCAGTATAAGATTCTCGAGAAGTGTATTGAAGACTATCAAGAGGTGCGGCGTTCGATTCCCGATATATTTTTGTGTAGCAGCGTTGATATAATTTCTTTTCAGCTATTTATTCTGTTGTGAATATTCGCAATTACGACAGTACGGTATCTTACAGAATTAATAATCAGGGATCACTTTTCAATGATTATCATGATATATTAGCAATTGAATTATTTCAATGTCCCATTTCCTTCTATAAAAGCTATTGGAGAGCAGTGTCTCTTAAGAGGTGTATTGAAAGCATTTATGTATTCAGGAACAAAGTAAGCATTGGAGGGGAATTGGAAATAAAACATAATTGCACTCGTAAATTGATCATTCATAATTATGAGACAACATAATCATAAATGATAAAGAAAGTTAACAGTAAAAAACAGCAATTACTACTATTACGATTACGTGATAGTTGACTACTTTTAGCTAAATACGTTAATGTACGATGGACATATTCTTATGGAATCCCTATCTTCAGGGTTTTGTATCTCTTATGTTAGTGCAGACGGAAGAGGAGGACGATCTGGAGAAGGATGAGAAGGATGAGAAGGGGGAGGAGAAGAAGGAGAAGAGGAAGAAGAAGGAGGAGGAGGAGGAGGAGGAGGAGAAGGAGTAGAAGGAGGAGGGGGAGAAGGATGAGGAAGTGCTGGAGGGGAAGGAGGTGGTTGAGGAGGAGGATGTGGAATGGAATGATGGAGAGGTGTTGGAGGTGAAGAAGATGAAGACGGTGGAGAAGGAGGAGGAAGAGAAAGAGTAGTAGAAGAAGTAAAAGGAGGAGGAGGATAAGGAAGAGTGTGAGGAGGAGAGGTGGAGGTTGATGGAAACCTGGAAGGAAACACTTTGCAAGGGAGAACTGGCTCCAATCCAATAGATAAGAAAGGTGTCTCGCATTTAAAGATGCTGAACCATCCCTCTCGTCTCGCCAAACGGCGAATAAAAAGAGATATCACAGCCAATGTTCACTACTGCCTCCAAATAATGAATAGCTAATATCAGTTTAGTCTTTCATTTGGACTCCACTACTCCATTATTATTCCGTGTTGTTCAAGTCATTATTATTATCCCCCCAGGAATTCGTTCGTTGAACTCGATTCTGTATCAAACCGTCATATTTGTTGTTTTCGCACATTCAAAGACAAATTTATGTTGTAAAATGATTATTTTGCTCAATATTTTTCTGCATTTTCCAAGTAAAAGAATTATTACAATAATATAAACTCACTGCATATAATAGTGTTTGGAAAGAATACCATATTCTTATGAGAATGTGCATTTCTCAAGATAAATATCGTCAAACTATCATAGTAAGATAGCTACATCACAGAGAATGGAAGATAATTATTCTTCCCATTTGGGTATTATTCCTTCTACTTTGTGGCTACATTCAATCGTTTCCAACTTAGGCTCTTCACTTATTCAAAATCTCAACACTTCATTCCATCAACTCATACGATGAATCACAAATGTAGCCAATATGGCTACTTTTTTCTATACAATGGTTCAAATTCAAATAAATTCTATTTTCAGAAAACAAAACGTGATTACAATAAATATGTCTCTCTAGTATGGAACTACTCAGTGTTTAGTGGAGGAGTCGAAAGGTAGCCCCAAGCATATTGGGCTATGCTTGGGATTTTAAGATGATTTTTCATTCAATCTTGATCAACCGAGGATAACCTGGAATCTACTAACAGAGACAAAACAAATATTATCTGTTTATCTTAACAGTTCTTCTGATTCTCACTTATTCATCTATTTATTATAACAGACTCTGTCTCTCATTTATGCTATAATATAACGATTATAATCACATTCAAATCATCCATTCATGATAGATAGATAATGCTTTGGCTTATTGGCTATGTCCTTATATTATTTGTGGCTTCATCTGTATATAATTGTAGAGAGAATTTCAAAGATACGCTTGTTGAAGATGAGGATAGATTGAATAGGATCATAACGAATCGTTATAAGTGCTACTCTAAGGAAAAATGTTCAATAGCGATTCACATGAAAATTCTTCCGTATAATATCACGAAATGAAAATTAATATGATAAAAATCTTCCACAATTTGTCAACAACAGATGCTTCACAATTTCATCCTCAGACCAATATGGTGAGTTATTTTATCATTGCCTAAGGTCATCTTCATCATATTTTCAACGACATTATGCCATCTCCATATCTAAGGCGTTCAGAAATTTAATATAATTTTGTATCGACCATACACTGTGTATTCAATTTTATAACGACCTTCCTTGACAAAGTATACATAGGAAGGGAGCTTGAAATTTTTGAACAATTCCTTCTTCCACATACATCAGTCTATCCCCCTGGAACTCTGAATTATTCTAAAGCATATCGCTACCACATTAGCCTGCATACAGTGGGCCACTTCCACAGTAGCCTAAATACATTTCTTCCAGCACAGTTCCCTATGAACAAACAACCGAGAAAGATGGGGAGATAAGCTTTATTAAATTCGCTTTAAATTGATCTGTTGCGGTTGAGCTCACCAAGGCAGAAGACGCCACTGAATAAAAAGTTTGGATTGGTTCGTAATAAAACGACCCTTCATTGTTAGTGGGGTGGGGAGGGGGTTAGGGGGGATATGTAGGGGGAAACTGGTATGAACAACTGCTAGCGCCGATAAAGGGTTAGAGTTCAGGGTGAACGAACGGGGGGGGGATGAAAATGAAGGTTTGGGGGGTAAGTACTCCACATTTCGAGTGCAGAAAGCAGAGATGCTCCCCCCTTTCCACTCCATCCATGTCTGGTCTCTATATTGGAGAAGTTCGCAGTTCAAGAGGTATTCAAATATTGTTGTGCTGTATTTTTCTCTTCCCCCCCCTCTAACCCGGCTCCACTTTTTTTTATTGTTCACAAAAATTGTGAACGGGAAAGTTGAAGGAGGGAGTTCGACGATTGGAGAATTGGAGGATTCATTGATGAGATGATGAGAACGGCGGAAAAAAGAGAGGGAGTGAAGCGAAAAAGAGGGAACGAGAGAGTGAGTGACTTTGGGGGGGGGGGAAAGTTGTGACGGTTGTGACGACATCACAGAGAGATTATCTACTCTTTGATAAATTGGATCAACTTCGTGATGTCGTCGACTTTATATTTTAAAACGCTTGTAGCTTTTTAACTGAATGGAACATGATTTTTTTCAAGTGATTAATCTAAAATTCATAATATTCAATCTAACAAGAGATTTTCTTTTTTATATTAAGATAGTTTTAACATTCAGAAATTTCATGAATGGGATATGTTTTTCTCAAGTATTTGATCTGTAATTAATAATTTTTCAATCTCACGAGAGAATAACTTGTATTTATATTAATATAATTTTGAAATTTGAAAATTTAATGGAACACTATCAATCTTTCCGTGAATACTATATCCAATAAATCTTGGACGGAAGGTACAGTGCTATTTGAGTGTTTGAAGTCCCCTACACTCATAATAATTATTGTAGGAAGTTTTTCAATAGATTCCATTCATAATAGATCAGCATGAATTTTGTCGTGTACAAGGGATTTAGAAATGTCGAAATGTAGAAACCTGCATCGAAATGTTGTACCAAGACTTGAGTGGATTGAAAATATAATCGTGGACTGGATTTGGATTAATCGTAGACTGGATTTGGATTAATTGTAGACAATCCTGCAACATAGGGAAGAAAAATGATGCTATCAATATAATTTTAGTAAAGGTGATACTTAAGCTTGGGGGGAAGGACTTATCTGGGTACTTCATTTATTTTAGAATACAATTTGTATCTATTCTTATATTTCCATTTCAATTACAGTTTTAGGGGATTTATGAATATAACTATACTCATGATATGCAGCAGTTTTCACCTATTTCTATCCAATATTGTTGATACAAACAGCATTTATAACAATAAATCTTTTAATTGGCAATCAACAGTACATTTAACAAACTTTATTGAAGACTGGAGTGAAAAAACACAATAACGATACATAGAACATATAATATTATATTGTGAAACATAAAATAACACTTTTATTGCAGAATGACATGTCAATGAGTGAGTGTTCGTCTCGAGATACTAGACTTGTATGAGATGGTGATACAGGAGTCACCAGATGAATCAGTCACTTGAGAGAGTAGCGTCTTGATTTGCGTAAATAAGAAGCTTAAATATTCATCTATTGTGTGAAATACTATAATCATAATACAATTATGACATTGGAGGAAAAACTAGGCTGAGCCTGTACTATTTCTCTCCAAAAATTTTGATAAAATGTTAATGTTGTCCAAAAGATAAGGTTATGTAATCACACACTGCTTCGTTACTTGGTTTTCGGTGCAGGAATGATGATTTAAAATGTTAAATTTTGAAAGTTGATTTTATACTCTAAATGAATCACAGAATTTATCACAATAAATTAAAAACCTTTAGAAATATTTTATAAATACATTTTGGAATAAATATAATTTGGGAGTAAAATAAAAAATTTACTAGTACTATAAAAAATTTAATAGATTGAAGCTTTATACTATTCAAGATTGAATGGCTGAAGTTTGGTTCAGGCCTTTAGAATCTTCATCAAGTGGTACCATAAATGTAACATATCTGGATACCGTGCGTCATACAAGTCATGTGTAACAACTCAGATTGAGGTCAACCTACACCAATAGAAATGAGTGTTTCGACCTTTCAAATATTCTGACAACTCTCCGGGGACGACTTGCCACTTCGAGGCTTTCCAAAAACTTCGAAAAATATCATCTGTCGAATAAAATCCGAGCCATTGTTTCATTCCTGTATTGCGTTCTGGACTTGTACAGCATGGGAATACAGATAACAGACAATGATGGAGATAAAGAGAGAGAGAGAGAGAGACAGAAAAAGTGTTATCACTTGATACATACTGTTCCACGAATCACATAAGTTATGTAGAGTTTCAGAATATGTTTGGTTTTGTACTCATGAATTTGTACCGAACTGGTTTCGATGTGTCAGTCAGTTTACAATATGAAACCACCTGTCTAACTTCACCTTCTTTCTGAGAAGGTTGATTTGAGAATATTTGGAATCTGTTGCTCTTTGACATGAACTCCAGCTCCATGTCAAAATTTAGAATTTTCATAACAAATTTCATGTCAAATATTTAGAATATGCTGCTTCTTGAAATGAACGCCAACTTCATGATTCTCCCATGGGTTTCTTTATCACCAAGTCATATTCAGAAAATATACTTTTCTAAGTGAGTCTTGACTCAAACCGCGGTTCTCAAATATTTATCGACACGTTAAAAGTAGTTTTATACCTGTATTGTATGTTAAAATGCAGCTGGCGCAATACAGTGATACTAGGCTGTTTTTATAATGTAATAGTGTATTTGTGATGTTTTCGTGCATAGGTGTAGGTCATGAACGTTGAAGCTTCTTAACAGTCAACGAAGTTGATGGTTATAAAGAGAAAATTTTGGAACACCGTTTTGAACCCTCAGTTATGTTTAGGATAGTAAGGAGATGAATAGGATGTTTAGGATGTTTAGATGGATAGATGTTTAGGATATCAGAAGTCCCTACCCCTACCCACTGTGCTAAGATATATCTTTAGAACTATGAGAGATAGAGAATAATTTGTTCGATGAATATTGTAGTAATTTATGTGAGCTTCAATTTTGTAATGAATTTTCATGTCGGTAAGATTAATAGTTTTTGAGTTATATGCGAGAAATCAAAAAAATTGTTCCTTTTTGGAATTGAAATTGAAATTATTACTTACAGACGTAAAATGATAATTAATGGTATTAGGATACTACAAGTAATTAAACCTAAAAGATACATCCCAAATACACTCAAAATCCCTCAACACACCGTACACATTAAATTTCGTATAAATTCATTTGAAATTCCCTATTTATAAGTTTTATTTCCATCTTCATTCATATTCTATATTCATTTTTAATAATATTATGTACTTGAGATCTTATCACACTACTCGACCACTATTGATCACAATAAAATTGATGTTATAATTCTCCATTTCCTCACGATTCAAACTAGGTATCCATTTGTTGACTATATTTGCTTGAGATGGCTTATTTTATTATTCACGGTAACCACTCTCATCCCCTTAGCACAAGAGGTAGTGATGGGGACTTTGATATGTCTATCTCTTTACTACCCAAACAGAACTGCGGGGTCAAAAATATTGTCTTGCAAACTATTCCTTCTATACCCTTTTTTGAACATTCATTGCCTGGACTGGACCTGTTGCTCTCACCCTTATATATCTAATTATATTATGATTTGGACAGCAATCACAAATAGTTTCTATTAACAAATATAATTAAGGGAATACAATGAGTATCTGATCTATTCATACAACCACAACTTATATTACGAAGTATACTTTCTTTTGAACCCAAGATGTGAATGCTTCGAATCAGAAATAGCACAAGAACAACTCAAAACAGCTTTATTGAAACATTACAACTGTGGATTGCTTCCAGTTTAGCCCAATCAGCATTAATTACATCGATTTTGTGCATTTGAATGTGCTTGTAATTGTAATCAGCAGGAATAAACACAAGGACGGACGCCCCCATACAGCTCCGATAAATTAGAGTGAATAATGAATATTAAACAAATATTTTGCATCTCACTCCCAGTTAATGTTTGCTGATTCAATCAGTAGTATTGAATTTAGATGTGGGGTTATGGATCGGGAGGATCGGGAGAGAAGGTAAAAAATGTAGGAGGAACATACATTTGATGTGGAATGAGAAATCAGATTGGGGTAGATTAGATTAGAGTTCTTTATTTATTCAAGAATGTTACAATATTTACTGGCTTACTCATTCACATTGAATGACAGTATTGCTAATTATTCAACTAATTTTACACAGTATGAAAAATTATCAACGATAATAAAGATTAAATGGAATTTTAATAACGATAATATAATATTGTGATGTACTTTCATAGATCGGCGGTGTTTCAACAAATAATTGTCGATTCTCTGAAAATGATACCAAAAATATCCTTTCCATCAACACACGTCCGGGAATGGAGAAAAGTTGAATTTTAATGATCAATTGAGGTAGAATAATTATTGATTTTCAGAGAATGTAATTGACATTACCGACTACTATGTGAGAAGGAAAAATTAAGTATGGACTAATTGGTAGAAATAGGATTTAGAAAAGTGGGGGATATGAAAAAAAATATGTTTGTCTCAGAACCTTGAGTTGTGTTTGTCTCAGAAATCATCAATTTCTATAGTTGAATTCCCGATACAGATCGAAATAACCTAATACCTCACCACAGCACTGTGTGGGATGAATTTCAAATGACAAAAGTTCTCCCACACTTGTTTCAGTCATTCCCATTCATCTCAGAACTAATACTAACATGTTCTGCGAACATATACTATTTTCTCATTCCAACATAAAACTGAGACTCGACATGTACTGGCAACATAAAATGAATAGTTCTCAATGCTGTGGATACATCATATATGTTACCCTTCATGATAAAATGTCACTCACGAAAATCGCTGGTCGGCATTTACAACACGATTGAGCGCTGCATTCATAGTTGGACTGCGCTCGTGTCAAATATTAATGCATTTCACCTGTTTCCAGCTCAGTAACGAATTTAGATTAGTGTAGAATTTTGTGCTGGGTGCCTATTTTCAGAGAAGTCTTGATTTGACGATTTTTCACAATGATCTAGGATTGATAGCATTCAAAACTGTAATAGAGTGCAGTGGCGTGCTGGATTGATACTGACCAATTCAGGTAATAGATTAGTAGACCAATAATTGGTCTATCTTTGTGAATTATTCATGTCAAGAACTCTCACAAATTTAATTGGTTATTCTCAATTATTAGAATGAATGTACCTAGTATTCTAATAAAGTATTTTAATAGGGCATCCTGAATAATTGTTTAGTTATTATATAAGTAACTAGTACAATTTTTAAACTGTTTTACATATAGATCTAGTTCTATATCCTAAGTAAAGTCGTGCTTACTGGTCTCTAGTACACTAGTGACAAGTGTCCCCACACAGGGTAGCCTATGGGGAACACATTAGAAATTAGGAAACAATATTGTATTTGCTTTTTGGAATGTATTTGATTGTTATTTATTTTTTCGAATAAAAGAATAAAGAATTTGAATAAAGTTTGTCAGTACAATAAAAAGCACTATACAAGAGTAGAGTATAAAATGCAATGGATGATCAAATTTTCAATTCATAAGTCATACAGAACAATCTACGTCATACAGTCAGTATTGTTTGAATGTGGAGCATTGTCAAGCTTTTAGTAATGATCACTGAACGGTTACCATCCAATTTTATGGAAGTGTACCTCAGCAGTCTTCCATGCAAGATTACGCATCTGGATCTAGATATACATAAATAAAGCCAGTGAACCCATGAAAAAGCCATACAAATAATATTAGACTATAATAATGGAAAATAAAAACTATCCAGTGATATGTGGCACAACAGGAGAGAAATCAAAGCAAAGATCAACAAGAGATCAGCAAGGAGTAATATCCACATTCGACATGGAGAGGAGATATAGGAAATTTTTCGAACAGTATACAAATATTATTCATCCAATCAGATTTGATTAGACCAAAGCACCGTATTATAAAATTCATAATGAAAAAATTCAAGGAGATAAGAGATACGACAAGTTTATTGTGAGAGGTATGAAGAGGACGAAGATAGAAAATAATGTGATGGAAATCCTTTCATCAGACATCAGACCTTAGATAGCAAGGTCACACGATATTATTATCAATAGAAATGACTGAAGAAGGTTATAGAAAAAGGACGAGAGATAGAATTAGGTTAGGAGTAAAGAAGGAGGATGATTCTCACATATCTCTAATAAAATTCAAGATCCTCTGCGCACAGGTTTTTCTACCTTGCAGGGACCCCCCTTATATATTATATAATTACTAATCATAATACCTACTGTATATAATATTACTATTGTGATGTTTATATTTTAAGTTTTAAACTTTGTAATTATCATTAAGTATAAATAAATAAATTTGAATTCGAAGAATCTATGTGGGAAGTTATGAGAACGGAGGTAGCAGTGTGTATGGGAGAAGGAAGAGCAGATACAGGAAGGAAAGAGAAGATAAAGGAGATTGAGTTGATGATGAGCAGTAGACGACAATTAGGAGAAGCAGATCAGCAAAAGGCTTGTGTTCATTAACCAGACAGGGAACGCATCCTGCATTTGTAATCAGCCTCTGCGACTGCGGAACGGAATAGGGGTACGTGGAACAGAGGAACGATGAGAAGGAGTAGGTGGATGAGAATGAGGAGGAGGAGGAGTAGGAGGATGAGGAGGAAGAAGTGGATGAGGAGTAACAACCGACCTGTTGATGACACATGCTATGATGGAACAGAGGATTATTGTGGTGGGGGGAGGGGTTGGTAATGT
This sequence comes from Nilaparvata lugens, assembly GCF_014356525.2. Taxonomy (NCBI): domain Eukaryota; kingdom Metazoa; phylum Arthropoda; class Insecta; order Hemiptera; family Delphacidae; genus Nilaparvata; species Nilaparvata lugens. Next base: position 20,469,446 of record NC_052515.1, read on the forward strand.
GGGAGGTTGAAAAGGAGAATCTACATTGCAATCGGGATATCAATAATTCCACATCCTTTGCCATGTAACGTTAAAATGATTATTTTGAATTGTTATCAGTCATGCTTAGGTAATCATTGGTTTGTGATAGGGGGCAAATACTTGTTATAAGGTCTGAGATCTCTGGTTTGACTTATGTTTGCCTTGCTGGAAAATTTATTTATCATTTATTATTTCACAAATTGAGTAAGGAGTAGATGAAATTAAATAATAATTATTGAGGGTGTATGCAGACAGAGAGCAATCAGGCGTTTCGAGTTCCAGCGTTCTTATAAGGGTATGAAAAAACATATTATGGTTATCTATATCCTGTAGTTAAACCGCTCTGATCACTCTCTATGAAAACACACACTCACATAGTGTCTTCTCTCTTTTCAATTTTATTCATTCCCAGTCGAGGTCTATCCCCTTCACCAATTCTCCTCAACAATTGCCTATTTGTGGCGTAGATTGCAATATAATAACTCAGATTTCAATAGATTCGGACTTTTTGTTTCAAATGCATCAACCTAACTAACAACTCAGATTTCAATAAATCCGGTCGTTTGTGTATCCAAATGAATCCAACTGCTCAAAATTCACGTCTTATAGTCTTCTCTCTTTTCAATTTTATTCATTCCCAGTCGAGGTCTATCCCCTTCACCTATTCTCCTGAACAATTGCCTATTTGTGGCGTAGATTGCAATATAACAACTCAGATTTCAATAGATTCGGACTTTTTGTTTCAAATGCATCAACCTAACTAACAACTCAGATTTCAATAAATCCGGTCGTTTGTGTATCCAAATGAATCCAACTGCTCAAAATTCACGTCTTATAGGCATACATGCATTATTCAAGGCAGCGAAATCAAGCAATTCAAGTTCTGTTATTACATTTGAATTTCTTTAGAATAGTCACAATAAAAACTAGACGATTCTATCAAGTTCTAAAAATTGATAAGATTGTCAATGAATTTCATGATGAATCAATTGAAAAGTGAACCTTCACTTCACATCGAAACTGAAATTGGAACCTTTTGTAATGACTGATTGAATTGAAATGTCAAAATTTGTGCAGTATAAAACAAAATTTGTGCAGTATAAAAAGTATTGTTCAATATATCATCTTATCAATAACTTTATTCATTAGGAGATTTAATTTATCCTTTACATTAAACCATTAAAACGCGAGAAATGGAAACAAAAATAGTTGACTATATGTTGTATGCTGGTTGTATGGAGAAATTTACTTTTGATTTACTAGATAATAACCTCTTACTTTCCTTCACATTCTTGATTCTTCTCCGCATCTTCATCATTGACTAATGTATTTTTGCGATTAAATTCCTTGATCATTCCATCGAATCCACCAATCAATATTGAATTGAACATGACTCAGCAATCATTCTCGTTAAAAAAATTCTAGGAAAGAGCGAGAGTAGAGAAAACAGAGAGAGGGTGAATGACAGAAAATTTACTGGAAGAGCACGTATATAGACATGCTTTGACAGAAGTACACAATCTGACAATTTATTCAAAAAGCTCCAATCCATCATACAACGTGGCAATTTCCGATTTCAGGTCACTTTTGGAATTGAATCAAAGCTGGAATCGTTGAATTATTAGTAACTAACATCCACTATACATACACATGCGAGTCGGAAAAATCGAACTAGTTTCATGATAAATAAATTTGAGCGGTCGATAAAGTGTCCGCAGTACTAGATTGATTCCACAGAGTTGCATTTCAACGGTCACTTTTTAAAGATCGATTCGACAGAGTCGTATTTGAATCGGAAAGACCTCGATTTTTGAAATTTGAAATATTTTGTTAGAGAAAGACTAGGTCTATGAATATTATTCTATGATAATATGATATAAAATCTTTCTAAATGAATCCAATGATCCCTGACTTATTCATCCACTTATTTCCAAGACAGCAAGAAACACTGGAGGTGTAGCCTGCAATATTGTGCGAGTTGACTGAAAATAATGCACCAGATTTCTTGGTTGGTCGTTGACAGAAGTGAAAAGTGTCATCCTGTTGTCACTCAACAAGTGACATTCACAGTGAGCTTCAGTCAGATTCTCTGCAAACTGTCACAATTGGTTGAATGAGTAACATTGATATCATTTATGAGGAATGTTGACAGTATGAAGAGGATCCACTCTAGAGCAGTCGATCTGGCTACATTATGGAGTCGAAGGCTGCACTTGTTTTATTCACACTTTCGGGGAGGAAACTCTCAACTACTCAGCATACGGTTTACTGGAGAGTTGAGCGTTGATTCGAAGAACTAGTTGATTCAATGAACCAGTTGTTTCAACGAACTAGTTGGTCCAATGAACTATTTAATTCAACAGAATTTGAAAACTTGACTCTTTCTTTAGGTTGAATCAATGTAGCCTATTGTAGCGTAGACTATTTACGTAGCCTATTAGCGAAGCTATCGACTTAATGTTGCCGAAATAAGATTTCGCCAGTGCTTGAGTCATGGAGATGAGACCATCAAATAACCAACGACGTGACTCGAACCCACGTCCAATAGCAGACTGAGGTTGGACGCTCTAGACCACCCGTCAAGGCTGGCAAGTGACTATAGAATGAAATAGAGAGTGACTATACAGTATACAAGTGACTATAGGAGAGATCAGAGAGTAAAGACATTGGGAGAAGAACTTAGGTTATGAAATTCTGTTTACTCTTGACAATCAGCTTTGGAAAAGCATACATTCAATCACTTGCAGGAATACATAAAATTATTGATGAACAGGTTGATCAATGAACACAGTGAATTTTGTCAACCAATATTTAATTTCCGAACTTCTATGAAATAACAAGGATATGGCTGAACCAGCCACATATTCAAGTTGAAAAATACGTAAACTCTCAATTATTGTTTTCCTCTGGAATTGATGTACAACAAAATTGAAAGAAGTATATTTCATTTAAATAATTTCGTTTTCCAACTCACTTTTCAGGAGATAAAAAATATTCAATCTTATAATTAAATACTTGGTTTATTTTAGGAATCTTATTATATTAAAGCTGCAAAACATCGAAACATCATGTAACAATAATATGAATCAATATGTAAACATCTAAAATCATGATGTAGGCTGAACTAGAACTACTTTTATCCAAACAATAACAAATGATGATATTTATAGTGAGGTCCACGTTATAATGACAGTGGATAAAGATAGGAGAATAGCGATGCCGATTCTCTGCTTTAATTAATTATATTTTTACACTGTCAAAAACATACTTGGCATCGTTGTGGACCTAGGAAAGGATAGTACCACCGGCTTTGTCGAATGATAGACAAGGATAGCAAAACCAAAGTTGATCAAATACTGTCATTATAACGTGGACCTCACTATAATTATTATCTTAAATCACCACGCAAACGACTTCACGTATTATCAATTATTGGTAAACGAGTTGAATATTTTAGTTTGGTTTCCAACAAGTTGACAAAAAACCAGTCTCGTTCCGGAGCATCAAAGTTCCATCACTTCGGTGTGTATCTTGGCTGTTGTTTATTGTATAAGAGACAAGCGAGAGAAAAGATTGAAGAGGTTAAAGTTGGAGTCGGTTTCACAGAGAAGTGAGTGGGATTGAGCTGTGAATAACTTGTAGACGAAAATCCCAAGAATCGAAAAGTAACGTGGGAAGACGGAGGCTTGACAGGTAGACGACATTTTGTTTCAGGGGGTTTTCGTGTATGAAGGGGGTATTTGACATCTGATGTTGAACTTTGAATACAGTAGTACAGTATATAGGTCCTATCTTACACTACTAGTTTTGTAAGTAGGCTGGTGAACAGGTATTTCATTCTGAGAAAATAAGGGATGAGAAAATAAACAGAAGGGAAAAATATGAAGGGGATAAAGAAGATAGAGGAAGAATCAAGAAGAAAAGGGAGAGAAGTAGAAAATGTGGGAAAAAGATTAGAAAGTGTAAAGAAAAGTACGAGAGTACCCAAGTAATATTTACTATCATGCAAGAAATATGTTTTTGTATAGTCTACTAATTATTCATTTCCCAATCATTATTCATTTATAAGCTTCTGATCATCACTGGATTATTCCAGTTATTCATTTATTCAATGATCAGAAAACACAAATTATTGAGGAAGGACCAACAAGCACAGCCGAAAACTGTTCTTTCCCCGAATTTCAATGTATACACTTGAGGAAGGACCAACAAGCACAGCCGAAAACTGTTCTTTCCCCGAATTTCAATGTATACACTTAAGGAAGGACCAACAAGCACAGCCGAAAACTGTTCTTTCCCCGAATTTCAATGTATACACTTAAGGAAGGACCAACAAGCACAACCGAGAACTGCTCCTTCCCCAAATTTCAATTTATACACTTAAGGAAGGACCAACAAGCACAGCCGAAAACTGTTCTTTCCCCGAATTTCAATGTATACACTTAAGGAAGGACCAACAAGCACAGCCGAAAACCGTTCTTTCCTCGAATTTCAATGTATACACTTAAGGAAGGACCAACAAGCACAGCCGAAAACTGTTCTTTCCCCGAATTTCAATGTATACACTTAAGGAAGGACCAACAAGCACAACCGAGAACTGCTCCTTCCCCAAATTTCAATTTATACACTTAAGGAAGGACCAACAAGCACAGCCGAAAACTGTTCTTTCCCCAAATTTCAATTTATACACAGAGTCCAAAATGTAGGTTATGTTCACTTTTGAATTTAAGTCCGATTTCCAGTGCAACCACTTAAAAAACGAAATAGGATTTTGATTGTTACAAACCAAATTAAATAACGAAGTTACACTCACTAGTCATTTAAAACTGTAAAATGTTAAACATTTTCATCCAATATGTTCCAGTTTGTTCCATAGCATTAAATACTCCAGTTTTTGCCGGCTGCACAGAACCCTGCTAAATTTTAATCGTGATTACGATCACGAGAAATGCCTTCTTTGATGGTTCTCGTGAAATTAATCAAGATTAAAATTCAACCAGCTTTCTATCTGTGCAGCAGGGCTTTATTGTATCGTGTATCAATCCATGTTAAGTATTACCAGAGATGATAGAATAATTTTACTCACTTTATAGTATTACAATCCATGTATTGTAAAGTGGAACTGCTGAGTAATCTCATTTATAATTGAGACCAATACCAGAATGTCTAAAAAATCATAATATGATGGATTGCTTGATTGATCATTGTAAGAAAGATTAACGAGTTGACAAGAGGAAAGAATATCGCAAGTTGGGAGTAATCAGAAATCCTGAATAGACAGACAATAGTAGTGGGAAGGGATATAGGAGCAGATCTGATAAACGACACAGTGGAAACGCGTAAAAAGAGAAGTAGTATAAGAAGAAAACAGAAGAATAGAAGAAGATTGTGTGACAGCAGAGTGGCATTGACAATGCAGATTCTCCAACAACTCGATCAAGTGATAACATGTAAATGCGATCAAACAGGGCATGCACATTTAAAGAGGTTACTTTTCTGCGCACTGTAAATACATCACAAGAACGAAAACGAACAGAGGAGAATGGGGAATAGTAGAGATGGAGGTGGAAAGAGAAGAAGAAGAAGAATGTAAGAAAAGGGGTGGAAGAGGAGTAGTCGGAAGGGGGAGTGGGATAGATGAAGAAATAGCTCACAAGTCAATGCAGTTTTTTTAACCCAAGTACGTTTTTCAGCATTCTCCTCTTTCTTAACACGACCATGTTGCATTAGATTACTGCATGTATCATATATGTATTTCTCTGCTCATATTGTATCACTGTATCATTCTAATCTCCATTCTAGAATACTCATTCTAGTCAATATATTAACATCCATTGCTAGAGAATATGTGGCGGAATAACTGAGTTATTCCAGAGAAAGATTGATAATTGATTGATAATCTTCTTCATTTTCTTTCCTTTTCTTCTTCTTCTTTTTCTTTTTCTCCATCTCCTTCTTCTCCTTCTTTCCTTCTTCAGAAACAGAAGAGAGAATAAGGATATCCATATGATAGCAAAGCATTGTATGAACTTCGATTATGAAACTTGTATGTATCCGTTTCAAGTATTTGGACTCTTCTAGGAATTATCTATCAGATGGGTATGAAAAGACCCATTGATTAAGCCAAGAATAATTATTATTCATCTGTACAGAACATATGAATCTTTTCAAAAATACTTGACTAAAATGATAAAGTTTAGAGATATACTGGCGATGCAAGTAATCAACGAAACAATAGGGTTTATTCTATTTATCGAAAAATCGAGTTAATCAATGTAAAAATCCAATTCATAGAAGATTCATTAAGGAAATCAATAGCAAATATTAAATATAAAGGTATCGTGTAATCGTGATATATTCCGATCACTGGTCGAATACTAATTTTTCAAGACTTCTCAAGTCAAACTTTTCTCGACAAATACTTGAAAATCAGCAAAGACAAGAAAACAACTCAGCAGAAAATCTAAACCCTGTCTCGTGATGTCACCCTATAATCAACCTCAACTGACCTTGTAATTATCTGGAACCCGTAATTACTTCCTTAACCAGCTCAAGCTTACATGAGTTGCAACCGACGCTACATGAGTTTCAACTCGCTTCTCAACAGGTCTTCAAGAGATGTCCGGGAGAAAGGTTGTTTAACTATCTCTAAACTATCCAAAAAGCTAGAAGACAATGAAAACGGTAGAACTTTTATGGTCCCATGTTACTTGAATTAGATTGAATAAAAGAAATTTGAGACCCTATACATGTTTGAATTTCATTAAAAAAGTATCATAATGATATTCTCTTATCAATATCATTTATTTCCAAAACCTTGATTCAACACGGCACATTATCAACGAAGTTAACCATTCTCTAGATTGATAAAGTCCACGGCTATCTGAATATTGATAAAATATTCAAGTTCTGAAATAAATTTTACTAGTTTTATTTTTACGATTTCTAAGAACATGGATCCACTATTTTTTAGAGTGAGGGGCCGGTTTCCGAGCTCGGGATTCTGCTGAGTTCTGGACTTTAACAGCTGAGTCAGAAAATTGGCTTTCCGAAACGGGGCGTAGTCGCAGTTGTTATGAGAGTATCCACAGTTTTTATTTTCTATAATAAATTGGAAACATTTTCCTTGACGAAATGAAACATTCCTAAATAATCACGCTGAAACCTAACACTATTTTCTCTTCATTTCATTTTGTGTTAAATTTCATTAAAACTTGACTATGCATACAACTACGCCCCGTTTCGGAAAGCCAATTTTGTGACTCCAGCTGTTTAAAGTCTAGAACTTAGCCAAGTCACGAGCTCGGAAACCGGCCCTTATGACTGGATCATTGCAATATTATTATTCCACAGCTTGGTCGGTAAAAATCATTTGAAAGATTGTTATTAATATTCTTATTCGCCAGTCAAAAATATTCTTCTCAGACCTTTCAATGAAGATTAGTGCTGTTCTGATGAAGGCATGAAGTAGAGTAGAAATTAGTACAAAAGAAAATGTATAGATTAGATCAGGTTGAGATTAGATTAGAGTTATTCATTAATGTGAGTTATTCTGGCACATACACTAATTAAGCTGATGTAGCTGATCATTCAAGGAGTTTTACAAAGTATGAAGAGTTATCAATCACAATGAAGATTGAATATAATTTAAATATTGATGATGTACAGTATAATATTGTAATGTAACTACATAAATGGGCGGTGTTTCAACAAATAATTTTCGACTTGCTGAAGAGTATATTAATTCGGTCCTTCACTTCAACACACGACTGGATGAAGAGATGAGAAAAAGGAATAGGTAGAGTAAGTGAAGGAGAAAATGAACTGTTTTAAAGAGGAAGGATTACGAGAAGGAAAAGATGAAGGAGAATAAAAAGTAGAACATAAAACAGAAATACATTAAATGACGAAGGAGGGAGAGGAAGGGAAAACAGAGAAATTAGGAGAGATTGAGGAAATTTCGACAGAGAATCGCAAAACACGATCCTGTGTTCTCTAGCAATACAAACAGTAGAACGTTTCTAGTCGACTGACCGATGCCAAAGTGCTAGAGATAATATTTGAACAGGATTCTTTGACATCCTGAGACCCACGAAGCCAACCTGACCATCACAATATCACACAAATCCCTAGCTCATTCAACAAGCTGCTTAGCATACATTTGTTTTGCTACCAAGTCGACTATTTAGCCAGTTAACCTTATTTCAGTGTCTTTTTCAGAGGAGAAGCAAACTATTGGGGCTCTACAGTTGTATTATTCAGTGAATTAGTGGTGACTTGTCAAAATAAAGGCCAACCACAAGGAAAATGATTCTTCTACTCAAAATCCAGCAGTAGAATGTGAAACATAGAAATCATTTAATGAAAATACTTCAACTTCAGGTAAACGACTTGAGAGCTTGAAACTTTGATAATAAAAATATATACTTTTAGGATCAAATATCTAATGATAGCTACTAAGATCGTGTTGATATGGGGCCAAATTCTGCAGTGAGTGCCAAACAAAAACTATCGTTCAATATGACTATGCAACATTTTGTATTCTGATGAAACTATCGTTGATAAAGATGATATAATGATGGTGGAGTTCCCTCATGACTTTTTAATAGAGCTGCTAGGATTTCCGTTTTATTATCGAATTGATTGACATTATTAGTTTCCATAAATTGAGTGATTATTAAATTTAATGGCAATCCTACCATTGTCAAGTTTCGTTATGGGTATATGATATGATTGTTATGCTTCGTTTATATTGTTCACCATTCAAACACAGCTTATATTCTCTATTCTGCAACACTTCTGTCACATACTGCAATAATTCCGTATCATCATCAAAGATTGCGGTGGTTACATGAATGCAACTGTGGAGACTGCAGCATCATCAACATACAAATGAACTTTCAGTGACAGGAAACTGCGAGTTGAGACACATGCAACTTGCCTAATTAAAACACGAAAGAGTGAGAGGGAGTGAGAGAGAGGCGCAATTCCTTAGTTGGTTACCCGGTTATCAGACAGGTGGCAATATTAGAGATATATAAGTACTTAGTTCTTTCTGAATATATCAACTAACCTATCATTTTATAAAAACCTAGTCGTTTTCGCTTCGCTCGCCTGCATTTTTCATTCGAGCATACTTCATTCCATCAGAGAGTCAAAGTACTGAGAAAACGCAGAAAAGCTAAGAAAAACGTTCGAAAAACGCTGATTTTGGGCGTATCTTTGATGAAATATTTAAGTCACCTCATCACAAAATTTTTAGACCTCTCTACCAAATTTGAACATTTTCTGTCTATTACTTGATGAATGAACTGAGAAAACGCAAAAAACCGCTAATTTTGGGCGTATTTTTGGCGTTATTTTAAATTCTTCTAACACAACATTATTACACCCCAGCTGAGCTTCTGAACTAAATTTGAACATTTTCTGTTCATTTGTTCTCGATAAAGCTGAGAAAACGCTTAAAAAACGCTGGAAAAACGCAGATTTTGGGCGTATCTTTGAAAATTTCTCTCAAATCCCTTCTTAGTGTGCCTCTAAAGGGCCAACTGAACGTACCCACCAAATTTGAACGTTTTTGGTTTGTTAGATTTTTAGTTCTGTGAGTGAGTGAGTAAGTAAGTCAGTCAGTCAGTCAGTCAGTCAGTGCCATTTCGCTTTTATATAATTTTAGCATTTGATATATTTTATTGTGTTTCAGCCTGTAAAATTATATCTCAAAGCCTATAGGAATTCAGACATTAATCAACCTTATGCCTCTTCTACCCTTCTCAGTAATCATCTCAAATTGATTTGATTCTTTGTCTTTTATTTGATCTATTACTGAATTCATCGACCATTGACACGGAAGTTTCCCTTAAATAAATAATCGTCATCCTCTTCACAAAAATACAATTCAAATTATCTATCTCTCTCATCTTTATCCTCATTGTTTATCTTCTCTCTCCCTTATATTTCAATCCACATTATCTTTCTCACTCCTCAACTCGTTTTACAACTACCCTCTCACTCACTCTGTCTCTCCCTAACTCTCGTTCTGTCTCTCTATCTCTCGCTAACTCTCTCAAACTCTCTCCCTCCCACTCTCTCTCTCATCCTCTCTCTCTCACTTTCTCTCTTTCTCAATCTTTCTCTGCTCAAAAGCTGCAACTTTACTGTTTTCTCGCTCTAAGCTACTAGATCGCTTTGTCCCAACTTTTTCAACTTGTGCTTGTTCGCTCACAATAGCCTACAACTTTTTCACTGTTTTGAATCCCACGCATAAAGGCGAATCAACTGTTTGCTCAAAGTGCGATCCTCTCTTTCTCCCCGTAAAAGGTGAAACAATGCTCAGATTGTCACTTTTATTTTTCTTTCTCAAACAGTCATCACTTTCATCTTTCCAGCCTGCTTCTCCTGTTTCCTGTTCTCTCCGTATTCCAATACCTTCTCTTCCTTATTATAACTACTACATTTCCTACATCCCAGTTCTCTTTTATTGTTTCTGTTCAAAAAAAATCTTCCTCAATCAACTCATTTTTCCATCCAAGGTTTTTCTGCATACCCAGATAATTATGTCAACTACACCCAGAGAGTATAGAATGACATATACAATATATATAATAACATTCTATATATCTCTTTTCTGTATAGGGCTACTTGTAATATAAATATAAAGAAAATAAAAATCTCAGTACCCTTCTTTTGAAATATTTTATTATTTTAGTGATAAAATATTTCAAAAAAAGGGTACTGAGATTTTTATTTTCTTTATATTTATAACATTCTATACTCTCTATATTACATTCTATCATCACTGACTACACCTCAAGTCTTCTTCTCTTCATTTCATTCTTATTCTAACAATCTATAACTTTCCTCTTCCTCAGCATTATTTATTTCACCTCTCCATCTCCCCAACTCTCTTGTGCTTTCTCATTCATCTTCCCTCTTCAAAAATTTCCATTTTATTCGTATCTTCCATTTCTTCTCCTTTGTAATCTCTCATTCTACTTACTTACTGTAGCTCAGTTAAAAATTTAGGCATTATTATGAATAATACTCTTGACTGGTCAGAACAAGTGAACAAAACTTGTAAAAAGGTATTCTCAGCCATGCATGCATTGAAGAAAATGCACGATATCCTCCCTAGAAACATTAAATTATTATTGGTTCAATCTCTCATCTTCCCACATTTAATGTATTGTAATTCTGTTCTTAATGATATGCAAGTCACTCTGAATGATAAACTACAGCGTTGCCAAAATTATTGTCTACGTTTCGTCTACTCTCTCCAACGCCATGATCATATCACCCCAGCCCACATTGCTAGTTCAACATTGAAGCTTCCCGATCAGAGGCTTTTTCGAATAGTCAAGCTTGTTAGAGATATCTTGAAATACGGTAATCCGAACTATTTTAAAGATGATTTCAAATTTGTCTCTGAAGGTAGGAGGATAGATGCTTCACATACTAGAACCGGAGAAAGTACTTTAAGGATACCCAATCATCGAACTACTATTTTCACAAAATCCTTCTTAGTCAGTGCCTGTCGTGCATGGAATACACTTCCTGTTTCTATCAGGTCTATCGAGAGCCGAGCGAGCTTCAACCTGACTTTAAAAAAACATATTTTGGAACAAATGACTGAAACTGTCCGACCCTAGAACGATCACATGACAACCATCCCTCACCCATTCCACCAATATAAACCTTTAAACCATGTTATAGAACGAATTGTATATTATATATATTATATAAACTCATGTTATTTCAATTATCCACTGCATACTGCTGTATATTACTGAAATTTGATAACCCTGATCTACTTTCAGCCTACTTAATTTTATTAATCAATTATTTGATCTTATCTACCTATATAATTATTTTAATTTATCAATTTTCTGTTTTTTTTTCTCTTCAATATTCATATTGATTAAAACTTTTACAATATTTCCATTAATAAATGAATCCTTAGTTTAAATAACGAAATTAACGTTTTGGTAGAGAGTTAGTGGGGAGGATATTTTTAATATTCTTCCCAAAGAATGGACATTGTTATGTCCAAAGCTCCGCCAATTTATGTAGATGCATAACAATATGATTATTATCTATAGTTATTATACTACAAATTGCTTTTTCATATCATATACAGTTCAATAGTTATTTTCTTAGTCTATATTATGTAAATTCATCTATAACTTTGCTGTATTGTAAGCTATTGTATATAAGTGTATAAGCCAGTATATATTTGTAATCTACATAAATAAAGTACTCAATCAATCAATCAATCAATCAATTCTAAGACAAGACTTGTTTTTTCTCAATTTTTTCCTATTCTTGCTGATCCGTATTTTAGCTTCTAAAATTCTCCTCACATCCTCTCATTGTTTCTCTCCTCCTCTCAATCTTATTTTTTGTCTCTCCTTTTTCCTCATTCAATTATCACCTCCTACCCCCACCCTCTCTTCCCTCTTCATCACCATCCTCATATCTATGTTTTTGTCTTTCTCTTCAGTCTCAACATTCCCTTTTTCTACCGTCTTTCATTTACCCCACCCACTTACTCTCCTTTTCCTCTTTTTACCGTCCTTTCTTTGCCACACTCACTCCTCTCTCTCCATCATCATCCTCATACTTCTTTGTCTTCCAGCACTAATGTTCTCTTTTCCTATCAGCCTTCTACTTTCCCTCTTTCATTTCCTTCAATCATGTTTTTCTTCTCCAATCGTCACCTTCTTATTTACCCGAATCATCTTCCTGTTCATGAGTATATCCAACCTGATCCAAAGAGAATACATATATACAAATAACAATATAATATTATCCTATTCTTATTATATGAATTTATTTCGTGTATTATTCTATAACCCACTACCATTATCTATATATTAGTCTTAGAATATGATACAAATATTAATTTTATGATATCAAATATTATATCCTCATCATATGAATTTATTTGCATATTATCCATTATTCTTTAACCCACTACCATCATCTTTATATTTGTCCCCACTTTCTACAACATATCTCCCTCATTTGCGTCTTCTACCATTCATTCTTCTCATTTCTCTCATCTCCCCTTGCTCTACATCCTGTTTATCACTTTCTCCCATTAAACATCATCCTTCTTTCATTTCCTCTTACTACCATCCTAGACCTCTTCTTTCTCTTTTCAGCTCCCTCATCGACATCATCCCATCCTTCCCAATCACGCTCAACCCTCACTTCCTTCTCCGACACCTCCTCCTCCTCCTCTTCTTCCACCACCTCCTCCTCCTCCTCCTTCTCCTCCTCCTTCTCCTCCTTCTCCACCTTCTCCTACAGCTCCTCCTCCTCCTTCTCCTCCCTCCTCCTCATCCTTCTCTTCCTCCTTCTTTCCCACCACCACCCCAATTCTACTTTCCACCTTTCTCTTTCTATAGCTCTGAGCGCATTTTCGCTCATTGTTTTAATTTGCAGCCGACTTTCGATGAAGAGCTGCTTCTCGAACTTCTCCATCAACTAACCGACTGAAAAACAAGTACAGCTCAACGTCTATTTAAGGAGCCGAATTCTACTGTTCATTCCATCGTTTTTTAAAAGGCCTTTAATGAAGATTTCAACTTGACAATTTAAATTATTTCTACCCCTCTTTTAGACTTCAGCGCTGAGAATTCAGCGGTTCTAATCACTAAGATCTTACTTTTCTGCTCACTGTCATCAAACCTCTAATATGAATAAAATAAATAATAATATTGCATTGTAAATAAATAATAATGAATAAAATAAATGAAAATCATTAGCTCCCAACCACCATCCACATTTTATCTATTTAAGAGTTACGTTTCAAATCAATACTATACTTTGTATACATCATCTAGTTATCATCGTCTAGTAGTTTCAGATCACACAATGATAGTGTAGCATCTTATATTGCTAGCATTGATCGGAAATATTAACAATCAGGATAAGGGCTTTAATATACTATTCGTATCAGCACAGAATACAGCGGAGAAGTTTATGTTATAAAAATATTATAGAAGTTTTCTCTGGTATCAGCTAGAATTCAGGATGTTTTATCACATCAGCTTCAAGAACGGTATTGAATAAATATGAAATATTGTCTTTAGAATCTGTATTATTCTTGCTTACGATTAGTCTACAAATAATTCAGAATATTCACGTCTATCAACATAATATTATTATAGATTATTATATATATTATTTTTATTATATTATTATTATTATTATTATTATTATTATTATTATTATTATTATTATTATTATTATTATTATTATAGATGCTGTAAATCATCATTGTACATAGTGAGTATGTTATAAATCATCAGTGGAATCTAAAGAGCACCCATTGGAATAGGCCACATGTAAATTTTTTCAATTCCCAATAATCGGCAATCAAATTTCAAACCTCAGATTAATAGATTTGTGTTATATGAAACACAATAATATTGTATAAAAATCACGAATTTATGACAGCATATGTGTTGAAGCATGAATATAATTTTCAACAGATTCGTGATATTTCTATATAACATTCCAGTGTTTTATTAAATATCACCACATCTCACCAACAACAGTATCTGGAGAGCTGTGTTGTTGATCGATAGGCAACAAGAAACTCATCTATATCTACTATAGTTGATAAAATATATCTAGTATTCAGTATCTGTGTTATTACCACATTGAGAGGGGTGAACGGGAGAAAGTGGGTGTGTCATATACACAAACTTTTTCAGGGGTTTTAACTTTCAATGATGAAAGTGTTCATGTATTATCAAATCAACCTCCTTCCCTCCCAGACAGATTTAATCGCTTATCAAATCAAATAGTTGGCTCCAAATTAATGGCAAGTTATGAATAACTGTCCAATCTGATCAGATATAACTCACCATCGGCCCTCGCAGTTAATTGGAAATACACCTAAATGCATCCATTATTCAGGCCAATCACAGCCAATGGCCAGCAATCATATTTGGCGCACATTAATAAAATTGACTACCGCCTAATTAGAAGCAGGCAGTTCTCTGAAATTGGAAAATCTCGCTAATTAGAGTTTTCCCGGCTGGATTCCCCACAGGAAAATCTGTGGCTGTGTCATGTTATACAGGATTCCCAGCAGGGATATCTCTTTAAGGTGTCATAAACTTGTAATGTTGCGGAGGCTACATTGTGTCTTTAGTGAGAGTTGAGTGAAACTGTCAGCATACCTTATGAATTATATCAATACTTCTCATTCGACCACAGCTGACAGTATGAGGTGAATCTAACTATGATATAGGTGAGCGTGCATAGGTTTATGGTGTAGTGCCCATTAAACTGGGCAGTAAATCGTGTAATCTCCACCGTTTATTTAGGGAATTAAGTGTTTATTCTTGAGTGGAATTAATTCAGAAATCAGCTTGTTGTTTGATAATTTGTGATATAAATGGAAAAAAATATCATAAGGGGTCATCGAAATGATTTTTCAACTGCTTTGCCCATGCCACTTGGGCATTTGTGAACTATTTATAATATTATAACAGCATTGAACGAATCGATCATTATCCATTAGCATTTGACCAATGATATTACAATTTCATATTCATCTCCATCCCTAACTAAGAATTAATCCGATAAGGGTTTGTGCAACATAACCGGAAAAATTCAGTGAATAAGAAGAGATAATAACAATGATTATGAAGTCGATATATTTTACTGTAATAAAAAGCAGTGAATCACGAGAACATTATGTTCAGTTCATGTACAATGTGTGCATGTACAATTTGGTCTATATAATTAGAAACTATGCATGAAATTCCAGCTTCGCGGAAACCACAAACCCCCGATTTTTCTACCTTACTAGCGAAACTTAGTTTTTCTTATTGGAAACACCCATTGAAATACTGTAGGCCTAGCACGTGTAGAGACGAGGCTAGAAACCACGTTTCCAACTATTTTTATAGCTCATGAATACAGAACTTAGTTTTGCAAGATGTGATTCATGGTAAGTTTAGAAAAATATTCAAAGTTTTCAACACAAAAAATGTGCTATAACTTGGTTGACACAATACTTCTACTGTACAATCATAAGCTCTGTAATTGTTTAGATCTGAAAATATATAAGTAAGAAAAATCCTATTCTCCAGATGCATTGAGATTTTGATATCGTTCACTAAGTGTTGTTTTTCTCTTAATTCTCAGATCCCTCGATTGTCACATTGCCAGATCTCTGATATGATTTGACAGGATCTGTATAGATCGAAACTGATACAAACCAATAAGCATAAGGAAATACCTCTACATTTCGACAACAGTTACTCCCTGATTACTTCTGCAACAAGTCAGATCTCAGATCATGACAACTGAATGAAGCCAGATCACATAAAGTCACAAATACTCCGAATGTATCATGTGAGATCACATATGACCCACTCATCCACACTTCTGGGACTCACAATCCAGGAATCAAACTCAGTCTGCAGATATTGCTGTAGAATTGTGCTTTGTTCACTTTGCAATATTGCCACCATCGGCTCTTCAGATTGTCTTCTCCCTCTCGCTTTTATTTTGTCTTCCACTCATTCTAACACTCTTCTTTTCCAACATTCTTCTCCCTATAAACTCTCTGTTCTTCATCATCCTCTATATCTTCATTTGTATTTTTATTCTTCCCTTCCTTATTCTATTTTTAATCCTCACAATAATACTCTTGTTCTATCTTCGGATTCTCCTCTTACTTTTAGGTTTTCCATTAATATATTTTCCGTTCTTTACTATATATCATCTTGTTCACTTGAACCTGGGATTTCATTCTATTCCATTCTATTCCTCTTTCATCTCATTATTATCCATCCCTTTTTCATTGATTCTCTCATCTATATTTTTTTTTGTAATTTCCAAACTATTTTTCCTTATTGCAATAATAGTTTACTATTCATTTTCTTTCCTTCAACTGTTTCCCTGAGCCCATCTCAATCCTTTCACCTTGTGTTCTTCTACCTCCCTTCAAATTGTTTGTCTTTATTTTCCTGTCTCCTCTTTGCTCATTTTTATAATGATATTCCTCTATTTTTTCCGTGTATAATCTCTCAAATACAACTACACTATCTACTCCATCTATCCATCCACTTGACTTGTCAACTGTTTGCAGTAATCTTCTTGCTCTCTCCAACCGAGCTTCCTCTCTTACCTTTTCTCAATAATTTTAGTATCATCTTGTTCTTCTTCTGGTCTTATTTCACCTGTCTGCCATCTCCTCTTCCATTTTATCCTTATTATTCTTTTTTACTGCATCTTCATGCCTTTTATCTCTCCTCCTCTTTCCTCTCATCTTCTTCTGCTGCTGCTGCTGTTGGTAGTTTCCTTCTCTATTGGAAACCAGGACGATATTTACATAATATATCTTGAAATAAGAACGGGTGACTGCCGTGGCTCGTGGCTATATTGGAATCCGTTCTGTGATTTCAAATCAGCCATGTGAGTAGACAATTGTCTCTTCTTCTTATATCGTTATTTCCCTTCTTTCTCACTCTCTTTCTTTCTCTCTTTATCCCTATATATCCCTCACTCACTCTTTCTATCTCTCTCTTCCATCCCTTGCTTTCTGTTGCTCTTTCTTCACTATCCCACCTATATTCAGACCTCCTCACATGATAACAATACCTTCACACTATTATCAACTTAATGGATAACATAGACTATATTTGAGTGAGTACAATTCATAAGTTTTAGCTAATTTTCCTGACGTTTTTTCAACCTGGTTCGTTTATATTTTTAGCTTAATTGTGACTATGTTATTATTGATATGGAGAAGAGAATATGCGGAACAGGACGTATTATACAATTTGTTATCGTAACTTGCGATATAGACAAGTAGAACTATGAACCTAATTGAATCAATTGCTGGACAGGATAGCCGTGACGTTGCACCCTCCAGTCTGCTATTGCTCCTGGTCGTGGGTTTGAATCCCGCTGCTAGACATGGAAGTTCGATCATCTCATCAAATTTATCACCCATCACTTTCCATCACCCAAACACTGGCAAAAACGTTCTTGTGGGGTGGGCATCATCCGCAATAACAAAATCACAGATTGTTAATGTTTATCAAAGCTTTCAAGTGTGAGACGAACTTGAGTTTAAGTTAGGCTTCGAACTACTGGGAATTTATAGATGCACTATAAATTGATAATTAGCGAATCGCATATATTATGAAGGTGTAACAGGTTGAGGTATCAATAACACTACCTCATACCTGACATCATTGTAACGGGAGGAGATAGCTATAACACTACCTCATACCTGACATCATTGTAACGGGAGGAGATAGCTATAACACTACCTCATACCTGACATCATTGTAACGGGAGGAGATAGCTATAACACTACCTCATACCTGACATCATTGTAACGGGAGGAGATAGCTATAACACTACCTCATACCTGACATCATTGTAACGGGAGGAGATAGCTATACACTACCTCATACCTGACATCATTGTAACGGGAGGAGATAGCTATAACACTACCTCATACCTGACATCATTGTAATGGGAGGAGATAGCTATAACACTACCTCATACCTGACATCATTGTAACGGGAGGAGATAGCTATAACACTACCTCATACCTGACATCATTGTAACGGGAGGAGATAGCTATAACACTACCTCATACCTGACATCATTGTAACGGGAGGAGATAGCTATAACACTACCTCATACCTGACATCATTGTAACGGGAGGAGATAGCTATACACTACCTCATACCTGACTCATTGTAACGGGAGGAGATAGCTATAACACTACCTCATACCTGACATCATTGTAACGGGAGGAGATAGCTATACCACTACCTCATACCTGACATCATTGTAACGGGAGGAGATAGCTATAACACTACCTCATACCTGACATCATTGTAACGGGAGGAGATAGCTATAACACTACCTCATACCTGACATCATTGTAACGGGAGGAGATAGCTATAACACTACCTCATACCTGACATCATTGTAACAGGAGGAGATAGCTATAACACTACCTCATACCTGACATCATTGTAACAGGAGGAGATAGCTATACACTACCTCATACCTGACATCATTGTAACAGGAGGAGATAGCTATACACTACCTCATACCTGACATCATTGTAACGGAGGAGATAGCTATAACACTACCTCATACCTGACATCATTGTAACGGGAGGAGATAGCTATAAACTACCTCATACCTGACATCATTGTAACGGGAGGAGATAGCTATAACACTACCTCATACCTGACATCATTGTAACGGGAGGAGATAGCTATAACACTACTTCATACCTGACATCATTGTAACGGGAGGAGATAGCTATAACACTACCTCATACCTGACATCATTGTAACGGGAGGAGATAGCTATAACACTACCTCATACCTGACACCATTGTAACGGGAGGAGATAGCTATAACACTACCTCATACCTGACATCATTGTAACGGGAGGAGATAGCTATAACACTACCTCATACCTGACATCATTGTAACGGGAGGAGATAGCTATATCACTACCTCATACCTGACATCATTGAACCGGAGGAGATAGCTATAACACTACCTCATACCTGACATCATTGTAACAGGAGGAGATAGCTATAACACTACCTCATACCTGACATCATTGTAACGGGAGGAGATAGCTATAACACTACCTCATACCTGACATCATTGTAACGGGAGGAGATAGCTATAACACTACCTCATACCTGACATCATTGTAACGGGAGGAGATAGCTATAACACTACCTCATACCTGACATCATTGTAACGGGAGGAGATAGCTATAACACTACCTCATACCTGACATCATTGTAACGGGAGGAGATAGCTATAACATGTCACGTTATTCTTTATATTTAAATAACGATTAGCCTCCTGCTTGGCATCAGTCGGTAAAGCATGAGATTTGATATAATTAGGTCGTGGTTTTCTAATAGTATTCAGTCTTAAAAAATCTTTCTAGGCCTAGGTATGGCTTCTCCTATAACTCTTGTAATTCAATAAAAAATAAATATATATATAAATATGATACTTATACAATAGTGATGAGGAATAATAAATAAATTGCACACCATAACGTTTCATACATATATTACACAAATAATGCAAAAAATAAATCGAGGCAAAAATATATATAGAGCGATAAAAAAATATAATATAAAAATAGAACAATAATTGAAATCAATAAAATATCACAGGCTAAATTTTATCTTCTAGATTTATGGCACGAATCATTACCATGTGCCTTTATCTTAAAATCATATGCATTCTTTTGCATGTAGCTGCGATATGCGCTTGCTAATACTTGTCGACTTGGACAATTCAATTAAAAATGTGTGCTTTAAGATCAGCTTGATAAATTAGCCACTAATAATCCAAATATATATATTAAAATCTCTAGTACTTGGTAGATTTCTTTATATCGAATATATATTTTTTATCTCAGGGTGCAGGATTCGGCACCTGACGGAATAGGTAGAGCCATTCATCTAGTGAATTAGATTTGTAACAAGCTATCGCAAATTGTATTGCAAAAAATTAGATATCATATGCATATGTTTTAATAGCCTAGATTTTGTACTTCTTTGATTTAATAGAAATTTCTGAAATATTGATCTATATTTTTCTTTCAATGAAATACCTTTAATACTAATTTTACTTGCGCAAGTATTACTCTTATTAATTTCTTAATTTATAATAAAAACCCTTTCGGCGAGCTAGCTTTGATTATTAGATTAATTCGAAGCACTAGGGCGCCCATCACTAATTCAATATTAATCACTCACGTGTCGAAAATCTTCTTGTAAGCCGCCGATGTCGATCCAACTCCATGTGGTCCGGGAATATGGTAGCCGGAATCGTCTCCTCCAAGGGGTTATAAATTTATTTGAAATGAAAATGACTTCTGCTTCACAATAGCATCACGAAGTCTTTTAAGAAATTTAATAATTTAATTTAACTTTAACTTTTACAAAATCATTTAAGGTACTACGCTCTAAAATATTTGGGGTCCTCTTATGGTGGCATTTGGCTGGCGAGTGCTGGTTCTCCTTTCTCAAGTTTTACAGATCCTATTTCCGACTTTCAAATTAGCATAAAATTTAAATATCTTAGTCCTCCGCCATTTAGGTTCAAATAGATCTTACAAAAAATACCAAAATATTACTTAGATTGTATGATTAATAATTTCTTTGCTTTCGAGCCATATCGATAACATAGACTATATAACGATTCAACATAGATTCCGGACATTTATAGAAATATATATAAATATTTTTGAATTGGCCTACAATTGCCGCCTATTAACTGCCGTTTTACTATTGGTGCATGCAAATTTTATTCGGTATTCATGCACCTGGTACCTCTTATTTCCTGAATACATTAAATTATTTTTATTTGGTTTTTTATTTATGCTCTTTACATGCTAGCTAATATTCTATACATTAATATTAATTCCATGTTACCTAATAATTAGCCACGTTATCAGGTGTTTTTTCACATTGCACACCATCTGATTGCAATAAAGCTCTGCCAAGGGGTTTTGGTCAGATTCTACGTTTCTCGGTTTGATCGATCTCTAGGTCACCGATCCGTGAATACATGTACATAACCTCAATCTTCAAATATTTTATATAATAATCTATTTATGAGCAATAAAATTCCTTCAAATCCTTTTTAGGTTTTTGTACCATTTAGCCAGAACAAGCTGATGCTATCTAATCTTAGTTATTATCTATTTGGCGATATTAGCCAGTTACTTTATTTTCAGACCTATTACTGTTTCTATTAGGGCTTTTTATCTACCCAGATTTATACTTTACACGCCCCCTGGGTTTGAATTCAAAATATTTGAGAATCATAATGTTTTTAATGAGAACCCACCCTTCAATACATCGATATACACTATACTTTATTTATAAATTATACTCTCATACTTCTATCACAGTTCGCAGACATATTTGCTGCATCTCCTTTATACCTTTATCAAATACAATAACAAATTCTCCTCCTCAACACACATAAAATATCATAAATATAAACTTCTAAACGCACTCCTCCTGACAACACTTAAACATAGTAATTTTTAAATTCGCCGCTTGCAGGGCCGCCAACCTAACTACACACATTTCATAATTCTCATAAATGATTCCTTTTAGACAATAATTTCGATTCACAAAACTTCTGGGCTTATATCTTATAGTATTTCTTAGGTCTTAATATAAATAATTTTTTATACATCAGGTACAATATTTTTCTTTTGCTAATGGCTCTTTGGTTTTTTGGTAGCTTGTATTCACTTTAGGTCTTTTCAGGTAACAAACGTGGCATAATTAAAAGTAATAAATATAAAACATATAAATAAATATACCGACATTAATAAATATGATAAATAACAATAATAAATAACATTTTTGGGTTACAATGCTTTTTCATAACATATGTTTAACAAACATTACATATTTGATTTAGGTGGCTTTGCTCAGCTGGTCGCTGTTCTACATTTCATACTGCTACATGTTACATCAGAATTTGCTGTCGAATTTCATAACTAACCTAACTGCTCAATTTTTTCTCTTTAAAGGTAATTTACAAATTTTAAATATACTATCCCCGCTTGTGTCCTTTTTTAGTGGATGTAGCTAATTTAATTACACATTTAAAAATTATTCTTTTTCTTATTGCAGGCTTCTAACGGCTGGAAGGAATTAAAACACTGGATTGTTGCCATGCGGTCCTATGCCAAGATTAAATTTATTAAGGAAGGTTAGTAATCGGTTTGATAATAATGTTTTCCTTGATTTCTTATCATATTTATTTCAAATTCTGTGATATTTCATGTAGAATTGTTGTGATTTACTTGCATCTTCTTGCATTCTGTTTGTAGTTGTTGCTGTAGGCCGTTAGGTTATCTGCTATCCGTTGGTGAGGCTGTCCTAATTGATAATTTATCTTCATGAATATAAAACCCCGGTATCTGGTGTATCTTTTAAAACAATTCCTTGATCCTTTAATAATAATTTCTTTTAATTGATTCAAAGCCTTCCATTTATTTTCTTTCAAGACTATCCACTTAAATTCATTATTAGGCTTCATCATCATAATAAACAATTCAATAATATAACACTTCCAATCAACACTAATAAATTTTTTCAACAATAACATGGCCTTAATTATGACATCAATAGCATCACTTTTCAATATTATCACAGACATGGTAATCCACACAATACAATAAATCAAAACACTAATTAGTTCTTTAATAATATAATCTTTCCACATATAATAGCCCGGTACTTCCATTTTATTGACATTATTCCTTACTCCTTTCACTCTTATTAACCACTTTCCATTCTTCATTAGTCCATCTTCCATTTCCTTTTTGCCCATGCATGAATCCATATTTGCTTTGTTACCAGTTCCATTTTTGTTATATTTCTTTGGCCTATTATTCCGGTCACATCGCTGATCGGCTCTCTTAAAACGTATGTGCCGCGGATGCACGCCGTCGGTCCGCTCCTGTCCTCCATCCTTGTCTCGGTCCGGTGTCTTCTTCGGGCGTTTGAACCGTGCATGTGGCCGGTATGCGCGCGCGTGGTTCCTCCTTTTCTTTCGCCTCCAGGCCTTGCGGTGCATGCTCTTCTCCCGAATGTCGTCCTCTTTGTCCTGATGTCGGTCGTCCGGTGTCCTCGGGCGCTTTCGTCTCCGGGCCTTACGGTGGTCGCTCCTTTTGTCCGGTAGTCCGTCCTCCCTGGTGTCAGCCTCTTGGTCAAAAATTTTGGGTTCCTTGGGGTGCCTTGGTGGGGTCGAATGATGCGCGGGTGCGGTGGCGGTCTCTTGATGCACGGGTGTGACGTGCAGATACATGGTGGCGGTCTCTGGATATGCGGTTGTAGGTTCGGTGCGCGGATCTGTTACA
Organism: Nilaparvata lugens; assembly: GCF_014356525.2. Lineage (NCBI taxonomy): Eukaryota > Metazoa > Arthropoda > Insecta > Hemiptera > Delphacidae > Nilaparvata > Nilaparvata lugens. The sequence goes on from NC_052515.1 coordinate 20,493,389, forward strand.
TTTTTAACCTTTTCTATATTCACTAACTCCTTAATTAGTGCATGATCCTGGTGACTGCTTATATTTAGTAGTGACTCTTTGGTGGCGGGTTGCTCTTCGGTGGGAAACAGAATACTTAATATGGGTTGATGTTTGCGGCTGGTTTTAATTGCATGGTGGGCGGCGTTTTTTAGTGGTAGGCTGTCTTGTATTGGCATCTGTTTTTCTAATATTTTCGGTTCTTTTAATAATGTTTTCGGTAAATCACTTCTGAATGTGGTGTATGACGTTGAAATATCCTGCTTTTCTTGGTTTGTTTCATTGGAGCTTGTAGGTGTTATATCGGGGGTATCATATAGTCCTGGTTTATTAGCTGTAGTTTTCTGTATATCTGGTGGCGGGTCGTTGGGTGCTGGGTTCCGGGTTTTTTGTTGATTCAATCCTATTGCATGCGCTAATGTATAATTTGTGCTTACTTGTTGAGGTGGCGGTTTGTAATTTCTGTTGTAATTGTTCTGAGTGTGATTATTATTTGAGTTTAATCGATCACGGCCATCATAGTGATTCTTACGGTTGCTCTGCTGGGCATAGTGGTTGGTTGTGCGATTTTGAAATTTTTCATTATTCCAGTTACCATTTTGCCTGTGCTCATAGCGGCGTTCAAATTGAGGAGCAGATCGGTAGCGATCATATGATACCGGTTCATAATTTTGGCTGTTATACTGATTAAATTTTGAGTTATGTTGATTTTGTGCGTATCTCTGGTCTGAACGGTGGTTTGACATTGCCATCACAGACTGTATGCCATATAGATGATTTATCAGCTGCTTGCAATCAGTAATGGGTTGTGTGGCGAGTGCCATTCTAACTTGATACGGTAGCTTCTTTAAAATAATACTAGCTAATGCCGATTCATTAATGGGCTCGCTCAATTGAGATTTTTAAACTGTAGGGCAGTGATGAAAGTGGTACATGCACCGTCTAAGTTAGGGTTGAAATCGCATGATATAATGTCCGCTAGCACGTCCAACTGTTTACTTCTGCTCCAATACTGTTCCAGGAAGACAGCTACAAACTCATCCAATGATGTAAATTCATGGGCTCTACTCTGAAAGAACATCAGGGTTCGCCAATCAATAAACTAGTCAAACGAAGACGCCAAAAATTCCAAGAGGTGGGTGTAATGATTGAACTAGTTTTATCTGATCTATAAATTCTTTAGGTTGGAGATAGCGGTCTGTATTGTCAAAACGGCCTATTCATTGAAACTGTGTAGTGAATCAAACGTTGCTATGGGAATAGGCTCTATATTCTCGTGCGGAAATTGATGTATTTGACTTTCAAGTTGTACTATGTTTTGATTTGTATCAGAATTTGGGTGAGCTATTTCATGAATTTGCGAAGTGTTTTGTGCTGGTAGGTTATCTATTCTTTCGTTTAACTCACAAGTGACAGTATCTATTTTTGCTGTTAAATCGGTTGTAATTAGTTCTTGATTTTCAGCGGTAGATGCTGATATTGTGTCCGCAGTTTCCTTACCCGTTCTTACCGATGTATCCTTCACTGATTCCCGCATTTCCTTCATTTCCGCCTTCAAGTCCTTCATTACCATGGTCATTGTTTTTTCTAAACTATTAGAAAATGACTTGATCATCCCCTCTACTATAACCCTTCTTATTGCTTCTTGGGAGACATTTAACGGTTTATTACTGTTCACAGGATTCTTGGCGGTGACTGAAGAGATCTGGGCGTTGGACTCCATCGCGCCCCCCTCAGCGTCGATCTCCGCTACTATCGCCGTCTGCAGTGTGTCTGCTACCTTACTTTGCGTGGACGAAAAGAGACTCATATTTTAAAAATGGATTAAGTGTCAAGTGTTTGTTAAAAAAGTGAAAGTTTTGGCCAACAAGGCATTAATAAGGACACAAATGAGGATAGGCCTATGGACATTACAAGCCAGGTAACCTATTTATTACTTAAGCTCTTATAATATAATAATACTATTCATTGATTTCTGACTAGCAGTTTAGGCCCATAAAATATAATAGCTCTCTCTATAAAATATATTTTCTACAGTACTAATAATATAAAATTTTCTTTAAAACATATAATTTCTCTTATTTAAAGCTATTGATTCCCCAAAAAGTAATACAAATTTCACTTCGCCAGTTTTCCTCAAAACTCGTATAAGTTATCTATAATTTTCAATATGGTTATTGACTTAATTTCCAATAATTATTCAATGAGCTTGGCTCTCATCATCAGTCCCACGTTGGTACGGCATGTCTTTCTGTCACGTTATTCTTTATATTTAAATAACGATTAGCCTCCTGCTTGGCATCAGTCGGTAAAGCATGAGATTTGATATAATTAGGTCGTGGTTTTCTAATAGTATTCAGTCTTAAAAAATCTTCTAGGCCTAGGTATGGCTTCTCCTATAACTCTTGTAATTCATAAAAATAATATATATAAATATGATACTTATACAATAGTGATGAGGAATAATAAATAAATTGCACACCATAACGTTTCATACATATATTAACAAATAATGCAAAAAATAAATCGAGGCAAAAATATATATAGAGCGATAAAAAAATATAATATAAAAATAGAACAATAATTGAAATCAATAAAATATCACAGGCTAAATTTTATCTTCTAGATTTATGGCACGAATCATTACCATGTGCCTTTATCTTAAAATCATATGCATTCTTTTGCATGTAGCTGCGATATGCGCTTGCTAATACTTGTCGACTTGGACAATTCAATTAAAAATGTGTGCTTTAAGATCAGCTTGATAAATTAGCCACTAATAATCCAAATATATATATTAAAATCTCTAGTACTTGGTAGATTTCTTTATATCGAATATATATTTTTTATCTCAGGGTGCAGGATTCGGCACCTGACGGAATAGGTAGAGCCATTCATCTAGTGAATTAGATTTGTAACAAGCTATCGCAAATTGTATTGCAAAAATTAGATATCATATGCATATGTTTTAATAGCCTAGATTTTGTACTTCTTTGATTTAATAGAAATTTCTGAAATATTGATCTATATTTTTCTTTCAATGAAATACCTTTAATACTAATTTTACTTGCGCAAGTATTACTCTTATTAATTTCTTAATTTATAATAAAAACCCTTTCGGCGAGCTAGCTTTGATTATTAGATTAATTCGAAGCACTAGGGCGCCCATCACTAATTCAATATTAATCACTCACGTGTCGAAAATCTTCTTGTAAGCCGCCGATGTCGATCCAACTCCATGTGGTCCGGGAATATGGTAGCCGGAATCGTCTCCTCCAAGGGGTTATAAATTTATTTGAAATGAAAATGACTTCTGCTTCACAATAGCATCACGAAGTCTTTTAAGAAATTTAATAATTAATTTAACTTTAACTTTTACAAAATCATTTAAGGTACTACGCTCTAAAATATTTGGGGTCCTCTTATGGTGGCATTTGGCTGGCGAGTGCTGGTTCTCCTTTCTCAAGTTTTACAGATCCTATTTCCGACTTTCAAATTAGCATAAAATTTAAATATCTTAGTCCTCCGCCATTTAGGTTCAAATAGATCTTACAAAAAATACCAAAATATTACTTAGATTGTATGATTAATAATTTCTTTGCTTTCGAGCCATATCGATAACATAGACTATATAACGATTCAACATAGATTCCGGACATTTATAGAAATATATATAAATATTTTTGAATTGGCCTACAATTGCCGCCTATTAACTGCCGTTTTACTATTGGTGCATGCAAATTTTATTCGGTATTCATGCGCCTGGTACCTCTTATTTCCTGAATACACTTAATTATTTTTATTTGGTTTTTTATTTATGCTCTTTACATGCTAGCTAATATTCTATACATTAATATTAATTCCATGTTACCTAATAATTAGCCACGTTATCAGGTGTTTTTTCACATTGCACACCATCTGATTGCAATAAAGCTCTGCCAAGGGGTTTTGGTCAGATTCTACGTTTCTCGGTTTGATCGATCTCTAGGTCACCGATCCGTGAATACATGTACATAACCTCAATCTTCAAATATTTTATATAATAATCTATTTATGAGCAATAAAATTCCTTCAAATCCTTTTTAGGTTTTTGTACCATTTAGCCAGAACAAGCTGATGCTATCTAATCTTAGTTATTATCTATTTGGCGATATTAGCCAGTTACTTTATTTTCAGACCTATTACTGTTTCTATTAGGGCTTTTTATCTACCCAGATTTAATACTTTACAAACACTACCTCATACCTGACATCATTGTAACGGGAGGAGATAGCTATAACACTACCTCATACCTGACATTATTGTAATGGTTGGGAGGCCAGGGGGACTTTGTTAACCCCACATTTTTTAAAAAGGAAAATATAATAATATAATTGCTTTTAAAATCTCCACTCAACTATTAACTTGTTTAAATTATTTGAATCCACGGTTGGGAGCTTTGGATGGATTCGTTCATGCAAATGCCAAAATCTTCACTACTGTTCAACAACACCTGTTTCAGCAACTAAGTAACTTATCACGAGCCAGGAATGTCAAATAAAAGATTTTGTGGAAATGCTACTTACATTGATTTATTAGTTGTATTCAAAAATAAAAAATGCTACTGCTTTGACATTGATTTATTAGTTGTATTCAAATAATAAAATTATTGGTCATCTTTGAAATTCTGTTACATCGGATTATAATCTTCAATGTAACCAATCCGGTTATCTATCCAATTACTTGTTTCAAAATTACATTAAAAATACTTCCAAATAATATTTCTCAAATTAAGACTTTATCGCAATGATTCATAATTAATATTTAGACAAGAATTTGCTAACTCACTCTACAATAGATTCAGGGCCACGGTCAATTTATCTGGTCAATCTATTTGAGCATAATAAAATAATTTTGGCACTCGCCATGTAAGCGAAAATTTAACAAATAGATCCGTACTCACAATCACTCACGTTTACATTTTAACTACTATTTTCCAGACTACATCCTTCAAATTATAAAAAGTAATAAATAATAAGGATATTTTCCATCTAAATAGGCCGAGACTTGTTCTGTGACCACATCTTCTCGCGGTGACGACTCGTCTAAAACTGCCGCTCTTGTACTCAAATTTTCCAGAAAACACGTGGAGCGCCCGGCCTAATTTCAGGTTAAAACGTCGTGGGGTCGCACGGTTCAAATACATTACTAAATACGTTTGCATTAATTTCATTACAAAATCCAAGCCAGTATTATGGAAATGCTAGGAGACTGCAATAATTTGGATGGATAAGAAGCAAGTTACCAAATATTTTGGCAACACAAAATTTAGGTGCTTACTTTGTGCATGAATAAATCCTTCAACAATCAAAAGAAGGTTCGCTAGAGTATAAATTAGAAAAATTTAGTTCAATTTTGATGAGTTCAACAACCTGAAAGAAAGACACAAAAAACTACAATTCAAACCTTAGAAAAATTTAGTTCAATTTTGATGAGTTCAACAACCTGAAAGAAAGACACAAAAAACTACAATTCAAACCTCTCAATATTCACCATATTACAAAGAAAAAGATTAACTCGTCGAACAGTAGAACGGTGATATTTCAGAGGTTTCAAGGGAACCGCAGGAATTCGTTATGGAGAATTGCAGGATCGACAGTGTTATGGCATTGAACTGTCAGTTACTTCGAATCATCCATCCTTCGAGCCTTCCTTCCTTCCATCATATATACGACACATTCTCTCTATTTTGTTATCATTTCATGATATAACTCTAACGATGGAATTATTCAACCTAAATTCAAAAATTTATTTTGAAAATTGAAGAATCTGTGATCAAATTCGTGATATTGTTTGTCTAATTCGGTTGATTTGAGTTATGAATCTCCTTTCGTACCATCTCCTTTCAAATCTTCTTTCACACCACCCAAAACCTATACTCACAATTACAGTCTTCATAGTTAGTTCATGTTTTATGAATACGTATGAGACTGTGGAATAATAATTTTATTTTTAAATTTCAGTATCTATAATCAAGATCGTGAATTGATTTTATTTCAAGTTATAAAAACTCCTTCCTATCATGTTTCCACACCAGAGTCTATAGAAGAGTACCTTCTATCCTCTCTGCTGGTTGATATAATAGATCATTGAAATCTTATGAATTTCATTATAAAGAAATTTTGTGAATACGTTTAGAGAGAGTGATTTCTACAAAAGTTTCATCTCTTCCTTGAACGATTTATAAGCTTCCTTCTGATTGGCTTTCTAATCTTAGTAAGACTCAATGTAATTGGTTCTTCAAGATTCAGGGTTTTCCTAACTTTGTTATACAAAGATAAATAAAAAGTTTTTATGTAAATAAATTAGGTGATAGACTGAGAGTATTTTAATAATTACACAGCAATGTGTATTTCTAGTATTATCATCCTAACCATGATATTTCCCGTGAGATACTATTTAACCACAGATACAAGTCTCTTATTAGTTTACAGATAACAAGTCTTTGGAAATTTAAGCCTATTATTATTTTTGAGGATTACAAATTCAAGTTCATTAATTAGTCTATGATATCACCTTTGATACTCTCTGTCCCGAACACGACAAGAGCTCTCACCACTAACTCGATTCACCCACTAATAATCGATCCATCCTCTGCAAAAAATCGTACCGTTTAATGGCTCGAATTTCTCGCTCCAAAGTTGATAGACAAGCTCCATCCATCGATTTGAACCGCTGTTTTGTATGGGCTTTGGAGCTTTTGCGAAATTCGGCCACAGCTTTTTACTCGATCCGTTTCTCTCTGTGTGCAGATCCTGTTAAGGGGATCAGCGTCGAGTATGTATCAGGCTGTTATCAAAACAGTATTTGTAACAGTGGATATTTGTTTTTATTGTCTGTCAGTCAGTGAGTTGAGTTGAGTCGAGTCGTAACAATGGCGCACCAATGTTGCATTTTCGTTGCGGTTGTTTTCAAGGGACTTTCAGGTTCATTTAAGGATCACTCTGAGGTTATCTGATTGGATTTCATACTATTTTTCACTCCACTTCGTTAGTGACTCTCAAGTGACTTGGAAGTAGAAACATAACCTATTTTTTGGACATTTTATCAATTTATCAAAATTTGGGAATGGAATAGATTTGGCCCAAGCCTGTTGTTCCTTTCTTATAATATTTATATGATTTGTGATTCTGTCCACGAATAAATAAAAAAATAAATAAAGTATACTCGAATTTGCAATTTGTTGTGGATACATCCACATATCCAACTTGGAACTTAAAATAGTTTAGTAATGATTCCGAAATACTCATCATCATAATAAAAACAATATAACAACTTTCAGTACCCTTTATTAAAAACTTGAAAATATCTTAACGACTAGTTTCGACCATTGGTAATTTTCAAGTTAATGATCTCATCATCATAGTTTTATTAATAGACTGTTGACCTGAGTCATTTTATCAATTTCTTGATGTGATATGATTTGGGAAAAACAACAGGCTTGGCCCAAAACTATCCTATTCGCAAATTTTAATAATAAAAATTTTAATTTCTCTAAATTCAAAATGTTTAGCTTATATTTTGGACGAAAATTGAACTTCGACGTTTTACAGTAGAAACATAACCTATTTTTTGGACATCTTATTAATTTATCAAAATTTGGGAATGGAATAGATTTGGGCCAAGCCTGTTGTTCCTTTCTAACCATATTTATATGATTTGTGATTCTGTCCACGAATAAATAAATAAATAAATAACAAGTCCAAAAAAGTAGGTTATGTTTCTACTGTTAAGAGTTTAACTTGAATTTTCGTCAAAAAAATATATGATAAACTATTACAATTGAATAAACTATTGTTGATACATGAATGACTAATATGCATCCTAATCCTTATCCATCTAGTTACCGCCTTAGATAAGATAGGCCTATACATAGGGATTGAAATTGACATATGGGCCTACAGTTGTAGTTGGATGGTAAAGTCAAAACTATAGCCTTAGAATCTGGTCATTGATACGTTTGTTACTGACAACTGGCAATGTCACTCTATTGTAACTGTTGTTGTTATGACACTACTTGTAATATCATGGCTGGTCACAGGAGCTGTTATTTGAATAAAACCAACTTCTTATTCTTAATATCTCGTTACTGGTTTACTGCAATACTCAAACCTACCTTTTCAACCCTATCTTCTATCCAAGGCCTGGTTTCTAGGAAACTTATTGAAATATTCAACTATATTGATTCCTTATTCTTTTTTGATTCATACAATAAGAACATCATCAAAATGATGAGTAGAGAAAAAAAGATAAAAATAGAGAGCTATTCCTCTCACAAATTTAGATAAGGTTATACATAGTCCGAAATAGGACTATTCATAAATCAAATATTTATTCATAAATAGGACTAAATAAACATTAAATAAATGGACCATTAAACAAATAGATTCAATGCTTCATCAGATTTAATAAGTATTCTACAAACTGGGCATGAGAGGATTAATGGAGCTTTCGCTGTAATCCCAGTTACCGTATTTAGATTCCTTAGGATAATGAGTAGACGACAGTTTAAATCTTAACTCACTCATCAAATCTGGGGCTTCGTAGAACAGAGATTAAATGACATTTCAGTTTTTAAATTTATTTATTTATCTATTCATTTATCAATACAATTACGAATCAAATCAAATTTATTTCGTCAAATTGAAAACAAATACAATGTAGACTATGAATCATGAAAATAATAGACAAGGAATACATTAAGACATAAACCTAAAATTGAAAATAACTCGTTTTCAATATGAATTTTTGCTCAATGACTGTGAGAAAGCAACAGGCTCAGCCCAAAACTGCTCTTCTCCCAAATTTGGTAAACAGTATAATTTCCAAAAGATACAGGTTACATTTCACTTTCAAGAAATTTCAATTGGGTTTTCTGTCTAAAAACTAGAAATTGTCAGTAAATTTATCATCTATCAATCTTCAAAACGGCCGAATATTGATTCTGAGTCTCAGACAAGTTCACGGAACCAAATCGATGTTATTTGTGCTATTAACTTGGATGCTGACCCGAGCTTCCAGACCAAATCCAAACCAAATCACCTTCCCTACCCCTCCTCCAACACTTCCTCCTCCTCCTTGTCGTCCTTCTCCCCCACCTCCTCCTACTCCTCCTCCTCCTCCTCCTCCTCCAACACCTCCTCCTCCTCTTCATCCTCATCCATCACCTCCTACTACTCCTCCTCCTCCATCCGAAAACCAAGCAAGGTCCATAGAGAACTCAATTATGTCTCACTTGATAACTGATTTAGAGACGATTAGGAAATTGATCGGCACCAATCCACTACTGCAAATTCTCAACTCGACGCTCGCTCCCGTTCTATTTGATAGATAGTTACAGGCCAATACTATCAGCAAATCTGGACCCAAATTCGACAAAATTATTGCCAAACAGGGAATGAATCTTGATAACTCAAGATGGTATTCTTGGATAGATCAAGAATACTTTTATTGTAGAGGCTTATATTGTCGAGGTATATGGAAAAACCATGAAATCACTTAACTGATATGGGCTACTTTATTTAAATTAAAAAACAATATGAAAACCTGTAGTATGTTTGTTTAATAAAAGGGTACTACAAGTTTTTATATTGTTTTCATTTATTTGGAAAATATCATACTTGAATACATGGATGTAGAAATACATCCTGGATTTCAACAAAGCCTATTGTGAGTTCCAACTTGAACTGTGTATTCTTACGAAATCCAATTTCCATTCATACAGAACTTCTCCTGTACATGATGACTCATGGTAGATTTCCAATGATTGTATGGTGAGTTATGTTCATGTACATAATCAAAATCTTTGATGATGCAGATAAATAATGACAAATTCCATAATGAGATGAGCATTTGGATCATACTATGATGCTATTGAAACATGAGTATTAAAAAGCTTCAATTTGAAAGAAGACTACATTTTAATAGAGGAAGAAACCGAGGTGATATCAGCTTCACATACCAAACGCATTTCCAAAACACACTTGAATACAGTGTTGAACGAATTCTCTTCACTCATTGATCTTCTGAAATAAAAATGCTCTGAATTACAACAAAATTACTCTTAAATTGAATCTTGATATTGACTTCATTCGCACCGAATTAAATAACCAACAAATAACGGCCAATTTCATGAACATACGATACTTGACTGAACAAGAATATTATTCTCACAACACAGCGTTTAAATACAGCATGTCTGATCTGCGAGAAAATAGTGGCCTTATCCTAGTCCCGTAGTCTCTGAGGAAATCTAGAATCGATTGACCACTGCAACAAACAGCTGAAGATATGAATGTGACAAACTTGAGATAACGAGGCTTGCAGCTATTCTAGGCCTACTTTATTAGTGCCGGTTCTGAAAACACAATTTCAAATTTTGATCGTGAGACTCATACCAAAACTGGCTTCTTGGTGCAGGGGATTGTATATGAATTACACATAATATGGTATTGTTATTGTGTGTATTACATCATATTGATCATCGCCTCAGATGAGGGTAACTTCAATATAAAAGTGTTTTCTTTCTTCAACCTTGGAAACAACTTTCTTTCCTTTTTCAGTTTCAATGTACGTATAACTGGATTATCAATGTTTCAAAACAAAAACTTGTCATAAAAATCTAGATTAGGTGAATGATTCGAATGACAAGGAAAATAACTGACGCGTTTTTGAATAATGCAGAAGTTCAGATGCGAAACATCATCAATCCCTGGATCTGAAGAATCGAGACATTTTGAATTCCGCAGTGAACGGTGTTTGTACTAATATTGATTTAGCTGAACTGGTTCAACTAGTATAGACTATTGGATTTTAGATTTAAGACTAGTATACACTATTGGATTTTAGATTCAAGATCAGGCACCCAAGAACTAAATTTGATAATATTCATATAACGCTCTTATGGAATTTCCTCTGAATTTAACAAAAAATTGAAATCCAGTATGATTCTATCTTCAATTAGAACTTCCAGGATACTATGGTTGTGAATAATCATACTTTAGTAAATTTTTTGTGAGTATTGTGGTACACTCCTGTTACACAATAAGCGTGTTAACTTATAAATATCGCTATAGGTAGTAAACAGTCTTCTATAGTTTTGAATATAGAGAAGGTTGATAATGTAATGATCTAGTAGATAGGAACAATGCATAAATCTAGTAAATTGGAGATGACCAGAGTTGACTAGAGTAACCTAGAATTCACTATAATTTTCAGTCTACTGCGAATTGATAGACGCTTATTGATATAAATCAGTAGCATTTTAAACGCAGCTTAATGATGTTTTAATGTTTACATGAGTATAATTGTGAATTCAAGTGAAATTTTTTTGCGATTGTGAAAGAAGATTTTTGTTTGGATTTGTATTTTGAAATTAATCAATCTTCGAAATTCTAGTAGATACATTTTTTGGACTCAAAATAGCGAATTAAGTTATCATTTTTACATAACCTCTAGACTGTGTATTCCAAATTAAGGTTTAGAGCAGTTTTGGGCGAATGCCTGTTGTTTCTACCTGTGTTGTATAAATATAAATAAATAAATAAATATTTTCAAATAAATTAATGATTGAGACCATATCAAGTGACACACAGTCAAAATACAATTCAAATCATTCAAAAAATTCATATTCAAGAGTTTAAGGTGAAAGGAGTAAGATTTTGTCAGTTGTGGAACTGACAAAATCAAATTTATTCCACCTAACAGTAAATAAATTTCACAACATTTCTATTGCTAGTATGAATTCCTTAATTCAATTCCATTTGACCTTTAAAACAACCACCTCTGTACCTCCAGTAACTGCAATCTCAAATTATCGGTTCTCTGTAGCAATTGCTGGTAGGAATAATAATTGTATCGTATGCAAAGCAGATCATCTCCTTTTGCAGCTCACATGCGGAGTCTCCACCTCCACACATGAGGCGTGCGTGCTTCTGGCATCTCAATTCGACAACAGTCATCCCAGGGTTGGGTGGTGATGTCTTTGATAATGCCATGCGTCTGCTTTATCCGTCTGTTGTCGGCTTTATCCCATCCAGTCAGACGCCTCTCATACTCGTCTATAATAAGATTCACTCCAATCTGTCACCATCCTTTGTGAATAACAACAATGCTGACCCCATCCAACCAATGCTGCCAGATGGAAGGCAAAACTCTTCTATGGAAAAACCAACTTTGAAGTGACAACATTCCCCATGAATAGCATGAAGTGTTCCTATGCAAACAATGCTGACAGATTAGAGTGAATCTCACGCACGAGATAGTGCGTGGGACGCACGTTTGGTTCTCCTCTACCTTTCTGTATCCTCTGTATCCTCCATACATATTTTGTTCTAATTCTCTTGCACTGCATTGCTCCATTATCTTAACCTTCTTGTAAGAGGATTTACCTTCTCCTCCCCCTTCTGCTATCCATTCCAACTCCTCTTAAAATACTCTTCGTTTCGTCAGTACAGTGTCAACAAGATCTTCACCAATGAGTCAATGTATCAATGTTCTTGAAGTCATAATTTTCCCCACAAAATTTCGAAGCGCTCTATATTTTCAAATATCAAACTTCTTCATGGCTCATTGTCGACGTATTACTACAGCATGCTTGTTATCTTCAACCCACCTCTCCCTTCTGATTTTGTTTTTCTCCTACATTCCTCTTCCTTCCAACTCTCTCATTCACTTTACTATCAACTTATACTCTCTCTCTCTCTATCTATCTATCTCTCTCTTGTTACGCTAGAACGTAAGTTGAATTATGTTTTGTTAAACACATGAATAAAGGAATCTGAGTCTGAACCTGCTATTCATTCCAACTCCTCTTAAAATACACTTCGCTTCGTCAGTACAGTGTGAACAAGATCTTCACCAATGAGACAATGTATCGATGTTCTTGAAGTCATAATCTTTCGCCAAAATTTCGAAGCGCTCTATATTTTAAATATCAAACTTGTTCATAGCTCATTGTCGACGTATTACTTTAGCATTCTCGTCATCTTCTACCCACCACTCCCTTCTGATTTTGTTTTTCTCCTACATTCCTCTTCCTTCCAACTATCAACTTTTTACTATCAACTTATACTCTCTCTCTCTCTATCTATCTATCTCTCTCTTGTTACGCTAGAACGTAAGTTGAATTTTGTTTTGTTAAACATATAAATAGAGAATCTGAATCTGAATCTGAATCTGTATCTCTCTCTCACCTTCTCTTGTTTCCCTACATCTACTCCTCTCATTTGCATCAACCTATTATTTATCCTACTTTCCTCCACTCCTCCTTGTATAAATATAAATAAATAAATAAATATTTTCAAATAAATTAATGATTGAGACCATATCAAGTGACACACAGTCAAAATACAATTCAAATCATTCAAAAAATTCATATTCAAGAGTTTAAGGTGAAAGGAGTAAGATTTTGTCAGTTGTGGAACTGACAAAATCAAATTTATTCCACCTAACAGTAAATAAATTTCACAACATTTCTATTGCTAGTATGAATTCCTTAATTCAATTCCATTTGACCTTTAAAACAACCACCTCTGTACCTCCAGTAACTGCAATCTCAAATTATCGGTTCTCTTTAGCAATTGCTGGTAGGAATAATAATTGTATATCGTATGCAAAGCAGATCATCTCCTTTTGCAGCTCACATGCGGAGTCTCCACCTCCACACATGAGGCGTGCGTGCTTCTGGCATCTCAATTCGACAACAGTCATCCCAGGGTTGGGTGGTGATGTCTTTGATAATGCCATGCGTCTGCTTTATCCGTCTGTTGTCGGCTTTATCCCATCCAGTCAGACGCCTCTCATACTCGTCTATAATAAGATTCACTCCAATCTGTCACCATCCTTTGTGAATAACAACAATGCTGACCCCATCCAACCAATGCTGCCAGATGGAAGGCAAAACTCTTCTATGGAAAAACCAACTTTGAAGTGACAACATTCCCCATGAATAGCATGAAGTGTTCCTAACAATGCAAACAATGCTGACAGATTAGAGTGAATCTCACGCACGAGATAGTGCGTGGGACGCACGTTTGGTTCTCCTCTACCTTTCTGTATCCTCTGTATCCTCCATACATATTTTGTTCTAATTCTCTTGCACTGCATTGCTCCATTATCTTAACCTTCTTGTAAGAGGATTTACCTTCTCCTCCCCCTTCTGCTATCCATTCCAACTCCTCTTAAAATACTCTTCGTTTCGTCAGTACAGTGTCAACAAGATCTTCACCAATGAGTCAATGTATCAATGTTCTTGAAGTCATAATTTTCCCCACAAAATTTCGAAGCGCTCTATATTTTCAAATATCAAACTTCTTCATGGCTCATTGTCGACGTATTACTACAGCATGCTTGTTATCTTCAACCCACCTCTCCCTTCTGATTTTGTTTTTCTCCTACATTCCTCTTCCTTCCAACTCTCATCAACTTTACTATCAACTTATACTCTCTCTCTCTCTATCTATCTATCTCTCTCTTGTTACGCTAGAACGTAAGTTGAATTATGTTTTGTTAAACACATGAATAAAGGAATCTGAGTCTGAACCTGCTATTCATTCCAACTCCTCTTAAAATACACTTCGCTTCGTCAGTACAGTGTGAACAAGATCTTCACCAATGAGACAATGTATCGATGTTCTTGAAGTCATAATCTTTCGCCAAAATTTCGAAGCGCTCTATATTTTCAAATATCAAACTTGTTCATAGCTCATTGTCGACGTATTACTTTAGCATTCTCGTCATCTTCTACCCACCACTCCCTTCTGATTTTGTTTTTCTCCTACATTCCTCTTCCTTCCAACTATCAACTTTTTACTATCAACTTATACTCTCTCTCTCTCTCTCTATCTCTCTCTCTCTCTTGTTACGCCAGAACGTAAGTTGAATTTTGTTTTGTTAAACATATAAATAGAGAATCTGAATCTGAATCTGAATCTGTATCTCTCTCTCACTCTCTTCTTGTTTCCCTACATCTACTCCTCTCATTTGCATCAACCTATTATTTATCCTACTTTCCTCCACTCCTCCTTTCCCCTCAGTCATCATTCCTTCTACATCTTCTTCATCCACTCTATCCGCTCCTCATCAACCCCATACTGTTTCACCCACCTTCGCTCCCTTGATCACAAATTACATAATATTTAATATCTAAAATTTCAAAATAAAGACATTCTATCTATTAACATTCGTTTTTTTCTCCTCAGCTTTCTTCTTCCAATGTGCTTCCTTCTCACTCATCCTCTTCCCCTTACACCTCTTCCTCTTCCTCTTCTTCTTTGTTCTCCTCTTTGTCCTCCACCACTAACACCAAAAATATTCGCTTTTTCCTTCTCTACTTCATTCTTTCAATGTACTTCCCTCTTACTTATCCTCTTATTCTTACATCACTCCCTCTTTCTCTCTGTTATCCTCCTCCTTGTCCCCCACTACCAACACCAAAACCAACTTTTTCTCTTCCACTTTCACCCTTACACCCCAAACATTAACAAAAAATTGACGCACACCAACAAACATAGGTATTTCTCAAGTATCCAATTCCTATCATAGTATTCAAGTATCATAGGTATTTCTCAAGGACTCATCGCTACGATAAGAACCCAACGAACATATATTTCAACCTTGTAACGTTTGACTTTCGGAGGGATAGATAAAAATTCCTATTTGAAGAAATTTATAGGTCTAAGTGGAATAATAGGCTAATATCGCCAAAGATGATAATGATTAAAGATTAGATAATATCAGGCATCATGGCTAAATTTACAACGGCCGAATAGAAATGAAAATAATTTTTGCTACCTATATAATATTATATAAAATATTGAAAATTTGAGGTTAGGCAGAAAATATCTATTGATCGGCGACCTAATGATCGACTGAGTCGCATAACGTAGAATCTAGCCAAACACCTTGGCAGGAACTTATTGTAACGAAATAGTATGCAACTTGAGGAGCCAAAAGATCCACGTGGCTAATTGTTGTAATATAGAATCAATCTATAACCTTTAAAAAATTACTTTGCATGTAAAAAACGTATTAAAAAACCCAGACAAAAATAATTTAATGTATTAAGGAAGTAGGAGGTTCCTAGGCGCATGTATACTATAATAATTTGCGTGCACCAATCAAATGGTAGCAATTGATAGGCGGTAATTGTGAGCCGATTCAAATATATTTTGTATATATTCCTATAAATGTTAAGAATTTATGAATTATTGTTGTACAGTTTATGTTTTGTATATGGCCCGAAGGCAGACAAATTATCAAAGATGTAACATAAGTAGACTAATAATTTAATAGTTTGGTACGGTCTATTTGAGCCATGAATGGCGGAGGAACAGATTATTTAAATTTCATGTAAATTTGGAAATCGGAAATGAAAAATTGTGAATTAGAAAAGAGAACTTCCACACTTGCCTGCCAACCACCACCATGAGAGGTCACCAAAAATTATAGAGCGCAATATCTTACTGTACCTTTTAATAACTCAAAGTTAAATCGAATTACTAAATTTTTTCATAAGACTTTGTGATGCTATTGTAAAGCAAAAGTCATTTAAATATTTTTAATCCCTTGGAAGAGACGACTTCGGCCACAAATAATCCAGGACCAACAGGAGTTTGGGTCGCCATCAGCAGTTCATAGAAAATCCAGCACATGAGTGAATAATATTTGAAATAGTGATAGGGCGCCCTCAGTGCTTAGAAATGAAATAAGAAATCAAAGCTAGCTCATCGAAAGGGTTTTATAAATTAGGAAATTGGTAAAAATACTTGCGCAAGTTTAAAGATTGTATAAGAGGTATTTTATTGGATAGTAACGAGTCAATTCATATATCAAAAGATACACCAATCAAAAGAGTTCTAGGCTGATAATACAAAATAATGTTCATATGATCATTGATTTTTATAATATAATTTGCGATAACATAATGTAGCTCTGATTCACTAGATGAATATTGATCTATCTATTTCCGTCAGGTGCCGAATCTCGCACCCTGAGATAAATATATTTATTATAAAGAAATCTATTGGAAACCATAGAAATTAATATATATTTGGATTATTGATTTGTCAATTTATCATGCTCTGATTTGAGAAGTTTATATTTGAAATAGAATTATCCAAGTCGACAAGCATCAGCAAGTTGATGTCGAAGCTACATGCAGATAAATGCATATGATCATGAAATGAAAGCACATGGTAGCGTTTCGTGCTATATAACTTAAAAAATAGTATTAACCTGTGATATTTTATTGATTTCGTTTTTTGTTATATTATATATTATTTTTTGTCGCTCTATATATTTTTGCTCTGGTTTATTTTGCAGATATTTGTTAATATATGTATCAAATTTTTTATGGTGTACTATTCATTTTATTCCTCAATACTATAGGATATAAGTTTCATATATATATATATATATATATAATATATATATATATATATATATATATATATTATAAATTATCAGTATTATTGTGAAAGCTCATGTCTGGGCCTATGAAGATTTTAGTGAGATTATATCCTAGTAAAGCCACGACCAGATTTTATAATTATTAAAATAACTCTCATGCTCTACCGATTGACGCCAAGCAAGAGGCTAAGCGTACTCCACCAAAAGTAACGTGACAACCTATATAGAGACACTCCTCCAGTTGATGACATAAGATAGGCGCACAAAGATCGTCATCGGACGGGTCGGATGATTAGATTTGATGCATTGTTTTCCATTGGAGTTTTCATTACCTATCCGCATCGTATAGGTATGCGCACTCCAATTGAAAACAATGCATCAAATCTAATCGTCCGATCCGTCCGATGACGATCTTTGTGCGCCTACCTTTAATCATACTCCACAGTGTAAGGAACCTGTTTTATCGTATATATGGCCCAGATTTACCAAAAACGAGAACTTGGTTTGAGTGACAGTTGGTTCTAAATCAGATGACTTTGAATTATTTTTGTAATATTTTTTTTTGTTTATTAAGAATCAACTGGCGCTAAAACCAAGTTGTTGTTTTGGTGAATTCGGTCCTATGTCTCAAACTTGTTCTCTTTAATAATTATATGCATGTGCTGTGATTCTTAGTAGTCTGAGATGTGGAATGTTTCTTTTATGATGTTGCTATTCATAGGAATAGAATTTTTGATCTCATTTCAACGATTAAATGAAATGTTCGACTCCTTAGAAACTCCCCCTCCCCCATCACAACAAATCATCTTCACCTCCCACCAGCCCTCACACGTCATCAGCATATCTGACAAGACACAGTACAGCCCTTATGGCTGCTGGTAGGGCAGGGCATAGGACCCTCAAAGGGTGCTCCTTAATTGAGTAACTGATTACCCGCGGATGAGCCATTACCTTTGCTGGCATTCGCAGACGCTTCCCAGGCTTTTGAGGCTTTATTTCCTCATTTGCCATCTGATCAATGCAATGCAAAGCTAAAGCCTCAGCATTGCAAATGAGGTCGCATATCAACAACATATCATGTATCCAATGTCTCTGAGACTCAATTCAAACTGTCATCATCTGATTAAATAGAATGCATTGATGCTATACATGAGGTATGCTGACTGCTCAAAATAAATCCTACCGTATAGAGTAGACTCTCACACTATGAAATAACATTCATATTCACCATAAACTGTCAGCATTTGTTGAATGGGATGCATCAATGCTTTATCAGGATTTTTGACAGTTGAAAATAAATCTCACTCTATAGAGTAAACTCACACAGTTTGGAGTGAGAGATTTTCTTCAAATTGTCAGCATTTGTTAGAAGTGTAGCAGTGATGACTACAATCATAAGAATAAGAAGTGCTGACAGTTTTAAGCGAATCTCACTGTAACTTGTAATCATTGTACTACCAGATTTGACAAGGCCTGGGGATATATATGTTAAGATGAGAAAGAAAGCGAGAGAGTGAGTGTGTGTGCAAGAGAGAGAGAGAAAGAGTGAGAGAGAGAGATAAAGAGAGAGAGAGAAAGAGTAAGAGAGAAAGAGTAAGAGAGAGAGAGAGAGAGAGAGAGAGAGAGAAAGAGTGAGAGAGAGAGGCGGATAGTCTTGAATTAGGTAAGAGAGATTTGAAAAGGTTGAGTAAGAAATTTCTGGGTAAGAGGGAGTTGGGTGGAGGTTGAGTAAGATTGTGTTGGTTAATGAAAGGGATTGATTGATTGAGTACTTTATTCATGTAGATTACAATATATACTGGCTTTTACACTTATATACAATAGCTTACAATACAGCAAAATTATAGATGAATTACATAATATAGACTAAGAGAATAATTATTGAACTGCATATGATATGAAAAAAGTAATTGGTGATAACTATAGATAATATTATTAAGCATCTACATAAATTGGCGGAACTGTGGACATATCAATGTCCATTCTTTGGAAAGAATATTCAAAATATCCTTCCCACTAACTCTCTACCAAAACGGGAGAGAGAGAGAGAGTGAGTGGGTAGGAGAGAGAGGGTAGGAGAAAAGAGTGAGAGACAGTTGGATGAGAGGAAGGTCAAGTGAGGATGTGTGAGAAAAAGGGAAAGATTGAGTGAGGCTTGGTGTGAGAATGATATAGATGAGGCAAGTGGAATTCAGAATGACAGAGAGAGTTGATGGATTTGTTTGAGAGAGACTTGGTTTGAATTGGTTATTTTATTTTTCTAGATCATACTCTATACTGGCTCACATGGCAATTCATAATAACTATCAAAGTAATCTTCTATACCACCTTTTTTTAAAGTTAAGGAAGTATGAACTGGAAAATATATTCGAGTAATGATGAGGATGAGGTGAAAATTCAAATTAAGGTAATACATAATTGTGATGTGCATATTGAGTCAGAGAAATTTGAACGTACTTGCAAGAAAATGTATTCTTGAAAAAATATGTATTCTGGAATATCATGCTTTCCATCAACACTCTAGCAAAAAAGTGAATGAGTGATTGATTCAGTACTTTATTTATGTAGATTACAATATACGAGTATACATGCTTATACACTTACATACAATAGCTTACAATACAGCTAAATTATACATGGATTCACATAATATGAACTGATTATTAATATGTTTATGATATGGAGAAAAAGCAATTCGAATAGCCAAAGATAATATTATTGTTATGCATCCACATAAATTGACGGAGCTTTGGACATATCAATGTGAGAGAGTGAGAGAGACTGAGTACTCTTATATACGGTGTAGTGGGATTCAGTAGGGGACAATGCTAGAGAAATTGGACAAGAAAGATGTTGGTAGTACGGTAAGAGAGACTTGTATGAGAGAATGAGGATGGGATAGGGTGAAGGAATGATAGAATAAAGGTTGATGTGATAGAAGGGCAGTAGGAGACTGTAAGGTAAGGTGATAAGAGACTGTCAAGTAGAGAAAGCCATAGTAAGTTGGATAAGGAAGGTAGATAGGGTAGGTGGATGAGTTGGGTAGATTGGGTAGGTGGATGAGTTGGGTAGATAAGATAGGAGAGTAGTTGAGGGGTAAGATGTTAAATCGCTCCACATTCGGTTTGATGTTGAGTGATGGACTGTTGTTGAATGATTAATGCCGGAATAATGATTGTCTGTCAGTTGATGAGTTGGTTGCAGGATGATTGCTTCTGTTTGAAGCCTCCTATTGCAGTCTATTGCTTCAAGGAATTGGTTGCATAAGTACCATAGTATAACTTGAGCTTCATTTAGGCTTTCTGAGATTCAGTGAACAGTTGGAGTACTATTATCGGAATTAATGGATCACATATACTGTACTAGTCAGCAGTTTTGGAATGTACCATCAAATGAATGTGAAAAGCTTATCGTTGAACATATTTTTTTTAATGTGATTTGTCATTTTCAGTGCCAAAATCGCCTGTAATCAAGTACCTAAGAAAATCGCTTGATTGAAGAAACTGAATCTACAAGTGGCTTATAAACAGGGGTTGAAAAGACGAAAAGTTACTGAAGGCCTGTGCTTGTCTTTGGGTCACTCCCCATTACTTCAAATTTAGACGGATATTTTGTTGATGGATAATAGTGCAATGTGATCAAATAAGAAGCACTGGCCATCAGTTACTTTTTGTGTCCACTTTTCCTGTCTATAAGAAGCTTTAGATTAGTAACACGCACAAATATTCATCTTTAAATACACATGAATATGAATTACCTACATAATATACATTTCTGGATTTTTATTGTTAAGTGCTCAAGCTACCCGCATACATAGGGCCGGTTTCCGAGCTCGGGATTTAGTCAAGTCCTAGACTATAACAGCTGGAGTCAGAAAATTGGCTTTCTAAAACGGGGCGTGGTCGCAGCTTTTATAACAGTAGTTGTAGTTTTTATTTTCTCATTTCTATAATTGGAAACTTCTTTCCTTGACGAAATTATACATTCCTAAATAATTCAAAATAGCTGAAACTTTACACTATTTTCTCTTTATTTTATTTTGTGTTCAATTTTCTAGTTTTTCGAAATTTAATTCAAACGTGACTATGACAATGACTGCGACTACGCCCCGTTTTGGTAAACCAATTTTCTGACTCCAGCTGTTTAAAGTCTAGGACGAGCTCTGAAACCGGCCCATAGAGTCCACTGTGTAGGAGATTTCGAAAGGATAACACGACTTGTTAAACGTCTGTTTATCTTTGCTATTGGACGTAACTTTTCTATGCGGGAGCTACTTAAATTTTACTCAAAAGCTCAGCTTATCGATCTTAGACACACAAGGAACTTTTATGAACTCGATACGTACCGTACAGTGAAGAAGTATCTGCATAAGTGGGGGAAAATTGATTTTTATCAGAATCGCTTTTTATATGAGTGAAATTGAGTTGGAAAACTCCATTGTCTATTTCCAAAATTGAAACTTTCCTGATCTTCCTGTGAGAGATTATTGAGAACAGAGACCAATAGGGAGAATAGCTTTCCATAATGCAGAACTATCTCCGTATGGGAAATTTCCAGATCTGAATATTATGATCCAATTCAACCAAAATTCAGTTCGTAACTTTAATTATTTTCAGTTATCTGCTCATCAATAATCATCAATTATAATAGAAACCAATTCAATTAAAAACCAAATCATCAATTACATAACCTATAAACTTGAGCGTAGATAGGAAATGACATTGGGTTTACGGCAAAGCAGAACATCCGATATAAAATTCACTTCAATAAACAAGATGTTTGGGAAGTAATTTGTGATACAGAACAGTATAAACGATACAGCGCAGTATAATTATTCTCTAACATTATAACTCAATATAATTTAACATCAAATCCTAATACGATGTATTCAATACAGCAAATGGAAAGTGATTCAAGCTACAACCAATGTGGCTCCTCAAGGAACCAAAGTTGAGTGAAAAATGTGTGGGTATTATAGATTATTTACAAATGTAAATGAAAGTATACAATAGAATAGAATAGAATAGAATAGAAAGATGATTTTATTTATAATATAAACAACGCAAAAAACATGTACAAAGAATGGAAAAATAGTATGTTGACTTTGCTCGAAAGAATCTTAATAATTTGAAAAACAATTATCATAGACATGGCCGAGGCCGTCAGTCGAGTTGATAGTAATAATAGCAGCTGCCCACTTTTATCTTTCTGTTCTAAAGCTTCCTACAATAATTGATAACTTCAGTTTGATCAGGCTACCGTGATAATACCCCAACCGTGAATAAGTAGATTAATCTTATCTATCAGTATAGAGAAAAACAGTTTCACCCAAACTAAGCTCACTATTACTAGAGCAAAAACAACTGGACTCTCAACTCATTCATTCATCCATTCATTCCTGAAGTAGTATAATGAATAAATTAATTGATAAATAAACAAAAAATAAATTAGAAAAAAAGAAAAAGGATGACTGAGTTAGAGAGAAGAGGTGGAGAAAAGAACCCTTATTTGTAAGTATATCAAGCTGTACAATATACTATATATCATATAATAGTCTATATATATATATTGGTCTGGCCAGAGAATTCGAACTGTAGCGCCAAAATCCCAGACTGCAGTTCTGCCAATAGCAGGCTTGTGTTTGCGCCAGCGCAGACCGTCCAGCTGTTTTGACCTTGTCGATGTCTTTTCCCCAGTCCATTTTGTTTTTGTCAGCCCGTCTTGTTGTGCAAGACTGAATTTGTATTTTGACATGTAATTTCGATCGGAAATTTCTTGTAAATAATTGTTTGAGTGTCGTGTGTGTGAATTATGAATATAACAGCATAAATAGTATTGAATTGAATTAATTTAAATCAGATTTGAATTTTATAAAGAATCCAGTTTGAGCTTTGTTCGAAACACAGTGCATAGCCTGCAAGTTGAACGCGAAAAGACAGCCAGGAAGCCAGAACCTGTCTTATTCCCAGATTTCATCCCACCCTGAACCTGATCAAAACACCTAATAAAGGCTTCGAAGGTCAAGTAATCAAGATTGGAATAAATCTGGTGAGTTTTTGCTCTTTTTTATTGTTCATTAATGCAGAGTTTAACTGTAGAAATAACCTGGCTCAAATTGAAGATTAAATTTTGCCCCTTGTTTGTATTTGATTATTTGAATAGTAAATTACAGTCCTCTGGTAGCTCTAGCCTGAGCTTTGTTCAGAACATTTCTTGATCCTGCCAGGCCGGAATGAATTTAAATTTGTAATTTGTTGATTAATTCACACACATTGGATTTAAGCAGTTTCGTATTTGTCCAATGTTGGCATGTTGAGAATGGTCTGATCTATGCTTAACTTAAGTTTGTTGTAGCCTTGTTCTAGAGCAAGGTTTCTTGTCAATTTGTATTTGTCTGAAATTAAATTTATTTCAGTTAAAATTGTAATTTCCTGAAACTAGGCACATTGTGCTCTTTTTCTCAGGAATTTGTTTGTTTGTTGGAATTTGTATTGTCCATTTTGTTATACATGTTAGTGAAGGTTAATCACCAGCATGAATTTGTTTGTTCAATTCAACAAGTTATCGTTTGTTTGTGAGTTGTTGGAAGAACATTATCTAATCATATAGTTTGTCTTCAGCAGTAACTTATCTTGTGAATTGATAATCAAAGTTTAACTTTGATAACTTACTAGTCGTGATTCTTCCTTTCATCTAGTTTTGAACTCATTCTTGTTTTATTGTCTGTTGTTTGTATTGTCGGGGCTGAATTGTTTTGTGTATGAGTTCAAGATGGAGGAAAATTACAGAAACAAATCAGGGTGCATCGCGCTAAACTGGACCAATTGTATGCCAAATTGCAAAGAATTTATGAACTGTCTAAAAATGTCTCTGATCCAAAAGTTGCTGAGCAATTTTCAATCTTGTATCCTCGGGTGTCTCAGACCATTTCGGATTATGAAAAGACAGAATTAGTGGTTAATGAGTTGGAACTTGAGTTGAATAAAGATCATGTTGTAGCATTCAACGACTCACAACTAGATCTGTTTCAGTATATTGAAGTAGCGGCTAACACTCTCAAACAGAAAGAGGCGACTGATGCTATTGCTCAATCTTCGGCAGCTACAGCAGCTAGTGCACAGCCGGTCGTGTCCGAGTCGGTACTGCCTAAAATCGACCTTCCGAAATTTTATGGGAGCCAGACTCAATGGTCGGTGTTTTATGAACTATTCAAGGCATTGGTACATGACAACAAGAGTTTGAACGATCAGCAGAAGGTCCAATATCTTGTAAGTAGACTTACTGGACAAGCAGCAAATATTTGTCGTCATTTGCCACCATTGACTAACAATTATCAAATAATTTGGCAGGCATTATTGACCCGCTATAACGATCCACGGGCGCAAGTCGATGCCTATTTCAAACAAATTTTTGAATTTCGTCCAATAAAATCAGAATCAAAGTCAGGTTGTATTGCAATTTTGGATGGGTTTTGCAGTTCAATCAATGCAGTGAAGAGATTGCGACTCACTGATTTGTCAGACTCGATATTCCTCTATCATGGCTTGAGATTGCTGGACCCAAGTTCTCGTAGAAATTTTGAATCGGCCGTCCGTGACAAGGCTATGCCAACTTATACCGATTATGTCAAATTCATTGAAAAGCAAATTAAGACTCTTCCTTCTGATGAGAAACAGACTGAATCGTTTAATATGAGGCACAAAAAGGATAATAAATCAAAAGTGTTTGTGGTTCAATCTAATGATTCATCTAACGATGCATCTAGTAAAAATCCCAATTGTCTGAAGTGCTCAAAACCGGGTCATCGGTTAGTAGATTGTGCAAGTTTCTTGAAAATGACTCCTTGGGATCATTATTGTTTGATTAAAGGAAAGTTTTGTTGTTTTCGTTGTCTTGATGTGGATCATTTGAGTAGAGATTGTCGTAGTAAAACTCAGTGTGCTCAATGTCGAGAATCTCATCATTCTTTATTGCACTTTTCCAGATCAAGTTCCAATGAAGGTGTTGCGTCCTCGTCGAACTCCAAGGCAGGTGGCACATCACCTATTAGTTGTTGTTCTACATCCAACGATGTAGAAAATTCGACCGTTGTGTTGTCGACCATCACTGCACATGTTCGAGATTGTAATGATCAGCTTTGTGATGTTCGTTTTTTGGTTGACACCGGGAGTCAGTGTCATTTTGTTACAGCCAAATTGTGTCGGCGTTTGAGACTACCATTCCAGCCCATGAAAACCGTTGTTCGTGGATTCGGTGGTGGTACTAGTGAAGTTCGAGGTCGTACTTGTGTGTCGATTTAGTCGAAGTTGGATCCTACCGTCAAGTTTTCGATGGATGCCACAGTGGTAGATAAAGTCATCGACAAGTTGCCTTCTTGTGAAATCGACAGATCCAAACTTCATCATCTTGAAAATCTCACACTGGCTGACGACAAATTCTACCTTCCTAGTAGAATAGATGGCATCATTGGTGCGGAGTTAGTTCCTCACTTGCTACGTGGGAGTCCTAGTACAGGTGAATCGCACGAATTGATGACTGTTAATAGTGTCTTTGGTCACATTCTGATGGGGAGAGCGCCGATTCTCACTTCAACAAAGAATGTGTCGAATTGTTTTACCGCCATCTGTAGTCCATTCGTTAGTAGTCCATCGTTGGATAGTTTTGTGGAACGTTTTTGGGAGTTGGAATCGTGCCCTGCACCAAGCTGTCAACTGAAACCGGAAGAGTTGGAGTGTGAGGTAAATTTTTGGAAGTCTGTACATTGTGTGAATTCTGGTCGTTTTGTTGTTGCCTTGTCATTTGCGGAGCCGCCCAGCAGCTTGGGAGATTCGTATGCTGTCGCCGAACGCAGACTGCTGACTTTGGAGAGACGACTAGAGCTTGACAGCAATACTCGTATTTCATATCATGAAATATTGATCGATTACCTACGTCAGGGTCACATGTCGTTTGTAGCAGATCAGACAGACCGAGGTGGTTACTACATACCGCATCACGCCATCGTGAAAGCAAGCAGCACTACCACGCCCATCCGAATTGTATTTGATGCTGGTTCCAGAACATCATCGGGTTTGTCATTGAACCAGGTTCTTCATGCTGGTCCCAAATTGCAGACTGACATTTTTGTTTTGTTAGTTAATTTTCGTTTGTTCCTAATTGCACTAATTGCCGACATTAAACAAATGTATCGACAGATATTAGTGGAGGATTCCTGCCGTCGTTATCAGCATGTATTGTGGAGATTTTCGCCGGAGGATCCGATCGAAATTTATCAGCTCAATTGTGTTGTTTTTGGTGTTTCAAGCTCTCCATATTTGGCGCTTCGCACCGTCCACCAGCTTGTAGAGGTGGATGGAAATCGTTTTCCAGCAGCCAAGGCGAGAATACCAAGAGACATGTTCATGGACGACTTAGTCACATCTGTCGCCACAGAGTCAGAGGCCGCGGAGCTGTATCGTCAGTCCAAGCAGCTGTTTGAGGGAGGAGGTTTCTCACTCACAAAGTGGACTTCAAATTCACCATCAATGTTTTCAGATTTCATCCCACCCTGAACCTGATCAAAACACCTAATAAAGGCTTCGAAGGGCAAGTAATCAAGATTGGAATAAATCTGGTGAGTTTTTGCTCTTTTTTATTGTTCATTAATGCAGAGTTTAACTGTACAAATAACCTGGCTATGACAATGACTGCGACTACGCCCCGTTTTGGTAAACCAATTTTCTGACTCCAGCTGTTTAAAGTCTAGGACGAGCTCTAAAACCGGCCCATAGAGTCCACTGTGTAGGAGATTTCGAAAGGATAACACGACTTGTTAAACGTCTGTTTATCTTTGCTATTGGACGTAACTTTTCTATGCGGGAGCTACTTAAATTTTACTCAAAAGCTCAGCTTATCGATCTTAGACACACAAGGAACTTTTATGAACTCGATACGTACCGTACAGTGAAGAAGTATCTGAATAAGCGAGGAAAAATTGATTTTTATCAAAATCTCTTTTTATATGAGTGGAATTGAGTTGGAAAACTTCATTGTGTATTTCCAAAATTGAAACTTTCCTGATCTGCTTGTGAGAGATTATTGAGAACAGAGACCAATAGGGTGAATAGTTTTCCATAATGCAGAACTATCTCCGTATGGGAAATTTCCGGATCTGAATATTATGATCAAATTTCAGTTCGTAACTTAAATTATTTTCAGTTATCTGCTCATCAATAATAATCAATTATAATAGAAACAAATTCAATTAAAAACTAAATCATCAATTACAAAACCCAATACATAACCTATAAACTTGAGCGTAGATAGGAAATGACATTGGGTAATACGGCAAGGCAGAACATCCAAAAGGATCTCTCTGACGATAAAAGCCATAAGAATAAATAAAATCATCAATTCATTCATTACACCCCTAATAATATTTTGAAATAATAAAGTAGCTAAAATTATCATTATAAACACTTCGACAGGCGAACAAGCTCAACTCTCATTCCAGTTCATCCAAATCGAATACATTATTTGAGGAGTCATAAAATTTACAATTTACTTCAATAAACAGGATGTTTGGAAAGTAATTTGTGATATAGAATAGTATAAACGATACAACGCAGTATATTCTCTAACATTGTAACTCAATATAATATAATATAAAATCCAAATACAAACTCTAAATCCAAATACAATTTGGTGTATTCAATACACCAAATGGAAAGTGATTCAAGCCACAACCAATGTGGCTCCTCAAGGAACCATAGTTGAGTGAAAATGTGTGAGTATTTACAAATGTAAATGAAAGTCTAATAAACGGGACAAGCTCTAGTGATAGAAAATAATATGATTCAACTCAACCAATACATTCAAAGTCCTAGATTCAAAGCACAGCCACCTATCTTCACAAGGAGCCAGTGTAAGAAAAACTCGAGCGTGGAAAAATAAGTATTAAAAATGCCTTTCAGCAGCGGGGTGGATTAACAAAATGGATGCTTCAGAAAATACCTAGACGAATAACCAAGTAGCGTATGCTATATATATATTCATATATACTAGTTGTAAATACATATACTGAGCTCAATATATATAGGGTGTAAGGGAAGGGGAATTGAAAAGCTACAGGATAGATTGCCATCCCATTGCCATGGAATTCCCCAGGGCCCGTCTCTCTCTTGTGGGCTATAATCGCTATAAATTTGTCGCTGTATCTCCTTTTTTTCACCCTTTTTTCAAGATGGCGGACAGCTGACTAACGTAACTTACCGACTGTAACAGTATTTCAACAGACGGCCAATTCTTTCAAGCCTCACACCCCTTCTTCCGCTTGTACAAAGATGTCCGGAACAATCACTTTTAAGCTATTGGAAACGTTTGTTTCTGGGGATTGAATATCATTATCAGCACAAGTTGTAATATTGCTTTTGAGAAGATGTAGCAAATCAATTTGAAAACCCGTTCAACTGTATTGGAAACGATTTTTCATTAAATATCTATAAATTTCCATTAAAGTATTCTATGGAAACGCTTTAAAAAACTTTGATAAAAAATGAAAATACCACTTAACTGGCTACGAATGATATCACATTATTGGAACAAGCTTTTCTGTAGAAAATATTATTATCATCATTATGATAATCCTCATAGTATGAAAATGATTATTAATTGATTAATTATCACGAAAGAAATTATGAGTCCGCCATCTATGGAGTTTGGCAAAACATTCGCACATCAGTTGCACACATTATTTTTCACAATTCTCAAGTTATTCCTATAAAATAATATTTTTTTCTGTTAGGGCTACTCCTGATTATCACGAAATTAAAATACAAACTAAAATATCCAAGTACCCTTTGATTAAAAATTTTTGCACACATGTTCCAACAGTTAAATCATTTTCAAGTGAGTAACATTATTTGATAAAACTATTATTGACTTCTTGTTTCTTCAATATTATTTATTAAATGTTATTTATTTATTTTATTTACTCACTTGAAAATGACATTACTGTTGAAACATGTTTTGAGAAAAACATTTTTAAAAAGGGTGCTTAGTTCAATAACGACCAGTTTTGCGATCTAGTGCAGAGAGAATAAATTATGTATCACAATTCAAATAAATGGAATTCAAATTGAAACTGAACTATGAAAAAATTTAGAGCATTTGATGAATATTGGTGGAACAAGGAATATTCAATACTCTTATGATACTGTTCACTGGGGATTGGAATGCTAGAGTAGGTTCCTTACAGAACATTCCAATCGAAGTCACAGTTGATAATAATGACTTGTCACGTATCAGAATATCAAAACACGTTGTAACTAATTCAAGAGGAGAAAAAATCCTAAATCTCTGTGAAGTATTGAAATATATAATTCTAAATGGTAGAATTAAAGGAGATAGAAACGGAGAATTTACTTTTTTAAATCAACGAGGTGCGTCTGTTATCGATTATTGTTGTATTTCATTAGATAATATTGCTTGTATAAATAGTTTTTCTGTTCTTCAAGAGCATTTCTCAGACCATTTTCCAATATGTTTTAGTTTGTATTTTGTAAAGGATGGAGTGAATGATGGAATGAATGTTATTGATGATAAAGTAGTATTACCGCTTTTACCCAAGCCAAGTTTTAGTGAATTAGATGAAGTAAATTATACCCGTAAATTGTTAGAGAAATGTAGAGATGTTGAAATATCGGATGATCCCGAGGTGGCAACTAATTATCTGAAAGATTTGATATATTCATCTGCCAGTAACAGGCAGCTCACATGTAATCGGAATAAAAAGGCTATTAAACAGCAGGCATGGTTCGACCGAGACTGTGAAAGAGCTAGAAGTAAAATGTTTAGCTTACTAAAATTATTTAGAAAATTTAATAATAGCTCAATTAAAAATGATTATTTGAACTCAACAAGGGAGTATAAAAGACTGTGTAAAGAGAAGTAGAAGTCCTATTACGTGAATATTAATGATAAATTACGTGAAGTGAACAATTCTAAAGATTTCTGGAAGCTTGTAGGGAGCTTGAAGAGCATGAAGCCGTATTAATCAAATTGTCTCTATAAAACCAGAAGAGTGGGTCGAATATTTTTCAGAATTATTTACACCTGTTAGTTTAAGTGAGCCAATCTCATATGCGCCGCCCAGTGTTGAAATAGCATCTCTAGACAAGGAGTTGGATATGAGTGAATTGAATGCCGTTCTTGCAAAAATGAAGGATAATAAAGCGCCCGGTAAAGATAGAATTACAGCAGAATTCTATAAAAAAGCTCCCGAGATCTTTAAAACACTGTTACTAAAAACACTTAATAATATTTACGCATGTGGCTATGTTCCGGAATCTTTTAAAAAATCTATTATTTTCCCTCTTCATAAAAAAGGTGATCCTTCCTGTGTCTCAAATTTCAGGGGCATTACATGTATGGATATAATGACAAAGATTTTCATGGGAATAATGTGCAATAGATTAGTCAAGTGGGAGCAGGAAAGGGGTATTATAAGAGAAAATCAAGCAGGCTTCCGTCCCGGGTATTCTACTGTGGACGATATTTTTGTTCTCCATAGTGTCGTCAATTACTACTTACAAGTAAAAAAAAGAAAATTATATGCTTTCTTTATCGATTTCAAAGGAGCTTTCGATAATATAGATAGAAATGCGCTTTTCTACAGGCTCTATGAAATAGGTTTATCGAGCAAATTTATAGGAATTTTAAAACAAATGTATAGCGATGATAAGTGTGAGGTATGGTGCAACGGTTATGGAGGTCTGTCGACTGAGTTTTCAGTAAATAGCGGCGTGAAACAAGGTTGCTTGGCCTCTCCGATGCTATTTTCCTTGTTTATACATGACCTGTGTGAGCATATTGGGGGGGGGGGGGGTGTGTCGGTTGGAAACTTAGACATAAATGGACTTATGTATGCAGACGATGTAGTGATTCTAGCAGATACCCCGATTTCACTGCAACAAATGATAAATAGACTTCGAGCTTTTTGCACTCAATGGAACCTGATTGTCAACATGAATAAATCTAAAGTTGTTGTTTTTAGAAAAGGGGGAAAGTTGAGGAAAAGTGAAAAATGGTTTTACGGAGAAGAGGAAGTGGAGGTTGTAAGTGAGTACAAATACTTGGGAGTTATTTTCGCTTCATCCTTGTCAATGAAAAAACACTTTGAGGATAGGGTAGCGACAGCAATGTTTGGTATAAACAGTGTTTGGAGGAGCTTGATTCTCAATGACTCAGCGCCGCTCTCTATCAAATGGCAGGTCTTCAATGCAGCTTCCAGATCCACCGTAACTTACGCAGCTCAAGTGTGGGGCTATATTGAGAGTGATCGAGTGGAGAAATTTCAAAAAAATTTCATTATTCGGTCTTCCAAAAAATACTCCCGATTATGTTATCTATTTAGAATGTGAGGTTGAGCTGATGTGGATTCATACTTTTAGGCTTCACTTAGGTTACTTGATTAGAGTGTTTAGTCTGCCGGCAGAGAGATTTCCATACAAAATTGCTTATGAATTTATTGTCAAGAAGTGCGGATGGTACAAAGTATGGATTGACCTCTGTCAGCGTTATGGTATAGAATGGAGTGACAGTGTTGCCCACATGGATAGATGGGAGAGTTCTATCAACGAATTGCTGCAGAGAGTGAGTCAGAACATGTATGCGACGTGGAGAGAGCGTGCTGAACGGTCAGAGTATCATAGACTATACGCCTCTTTGCTGTTAGACTTGCAGAATCGAGCCTATCTGAATGATAACTTCAAGAGAAGTTTTATAAATATTATTTTTAGGGCCAGAGCATGTATGTTACCACTCAACTTCAGGCCAGGGAGAGAAGAGAGTAGGTTTGAGTGCAGCTTATGTAACAGTAAGGAGTTGGAAGATGTAGTTCACTTCATGGGCAGGTGCAAGATATTGCGAGGGATAAGAAAGGCATGGTTTGGCAGCTCACAAGTTAATGAAAGCACAATAATAGATTATTTAAATGGGAGAGATTGGAACAGACTCGTCGGCTTTCTTAGGGATGCTCTACGTTATAGGGGTTGGTTAGTCGCCGAATTCAATGTTTAAAATTATACATAAAACAGTATGATGTTTATATAGACTATTATAGATTATTATATTGTGTGGAGCGTTTTTTTTTTTAACGGCTTCACACATGTATAATCATGTAAAGCTTTTCCTGGGGGAGTCACTCTCACCTCCAAGGATAGGACAATACACGTAGGGTGAATCTTGCACTGAATCAACGGTGTTGAGGTTATAAATTTTGTAACGGCGTGCGTGGACGCTAAGTGTACACCAGACTGATTGGTTCACTACAAGATTCAATACAATTGTCGGAATCGCAGGAGGCCTAAACGCTCGCTCACCCTTGATTCTTCTTATGACAGATTGTATGGTGATGAAATTTTTATAAGCAGTGTAGCGATCGCTAAACACTGAAGACGGATATCTTAAAATTATTACCTGTGAAGAATGAGCATATAAAATCATACAGGTCGAGCAAAAATCCCGATGTAGATAATTTACGGGACTGCGTCTCTAATAAGTTCCGAAGATTAAGATAGGGTACAAGGACCAGATATCGTTCGGAATATATTTCGAGAACAGAGTCTTGTCGGGTTTTAAGCTCTATTGTAGGAAATTATATGATCTCTGGCTGCATCTGCTGTACAATTGATGTGTTCGCTCCTAAGTCGAGGTTGGTAACAGATAAAAGCTGATATATGAGCAGGTAAGGACAAAGAATAAATATCTCGATCTGACCCCACTCGCTACATCCACTTAGACCTGTTCCAATATCCAGCTTAATTCAATTATTTCAATGATCGTATTCGATCGGTTCTTGATGATATAGAACGTATCAGACACAATAATTGACAGGCTTAAGAAATAATCGAACTCAGAAAACGAATTAACAAAATTGAAATATATTATAATAAAATATATGATCTCACAGTGCAGATTCAGAATATAATTTACAGATTGAAAATGTTTCAACATTGACAAAAATGATTAGCAGTTTTCTTGTACTTGCATGATACCATGCGTGATTCGACAGAATTTTACAATTGATAAAATTTAACAGTTTTGAAAAAATAATGAAAAATGAATAAAAAGTGTTTTTAAGATTGTTCGGGGTCGTGGTTCTGGCAGCGGAGGATAGTTAATCAACTACAAATTCTTAGAAATTCTATATGAATAAATTCTAGGCTCTTAATAACTAAAAGCGCTTGTCGGCGTGGCCAATAATTTAACGAAGAAAATTTTATATTTTTCTGCACTGAAATATTTTCGAAGCGTAGATTGGGGCCCCTTTAAACTTATAACTCACGTGAAATTCCTTGGTGGTCGTGGTTTTCTTCTTTAGATCAAAATTGTTTGGTCGGCAGCAATCCAGGCTTCGGTCTCGGCACGTGGGGAATTTTAATTTAAATATCTCCTTCACCAAATCAATTAAGGGATAATTTAACTTTAAACTTTTAATTTATCGATTGCTGAACATAGATTTACGAATAACAAATAGAATAGCCTAAAATATTGGCTCACAAATAAAACATATAAAATCGAACGAGAATTTTTTACGAATAGGTCTTGGTAACTATAAAGAGATCTGAACGGTGAGGATTTCAAAAGGGAAGTGCTGTCTTTTCTCTAAGCTTCTTGGCTAGAACCTTTCTTCTGAGAATCTCGGTGTAATAAATTTGCATAAAAATTTGCCATTGGTAGAACGATTATGACGTAGATGTGACGTCAGTGGCAGGCAGTAGAATATAATTCCTTTAATTACAATAATAACTCAGTTTATATAATTCTTAAAACTGCTTAATCTTCTAGACATAGTTCCTCTTATACAATGTACATGTGCTAGCGTATATGATAAGGCAGGTTTGTTGTCTGATAGTAGATTAACATATGTTGTTTTCAAACGATCACCTTTTTGGTGCTATTTCTATGCACTATGATTGGCTTAGGCTTGCCAAAGAGATTCGATCACCATGTGGTTCAGTTGAAATAATAATTAATAATTTAATATTCTTATACAATTCTTATTATGTTTGAGACTGTTATAATTAATTTCTGCTGTTTTTATCAATAATATACTGTTCATGCTATGACCTAGTTAGTTACAATAAGACCTGACATTATAATATAATTTCTTAAGTAATAAATAATTTCAACAATAATATAACATTTTATTTTTTATTCGAAATTCTTGGTCCTTTATTGATAGTTTTTTAATTTTTAGAAATGATATTATACCTTGCATGAAACCGGCATGACATTTGACAATACTTTGAATCAGTCAGCTGTGTTCGAGCTGCTTTAAACATCTGATCGGTAGTAAACAAAGTGTAACCTCAAAATTCAATGAGCAATTCATAAATAATTCGTGCTTTATTTGCAGAATAATTATAATTTTATTAAATAATTTTCTAGAAAATATTCAGTACAGAACGGTACTCTTATCTAATATACAGTTACTGATAAGTAAGTTTTATCGCTCGGTCGCTAACTACTCCTTTAGCAAATTCTTTCCTTTTAAGAAGGTTAATCACAATTTTTCTCTCTTCTCATGAGGTCTATTTGAAAAATTCATCACAATATATATATATATAGACTATTATATGATATATAGTATATTGTACAGTTTGATATACTTACAAATAAGGGTTCTTTCCTCCACCTCTTCTCTCTAACTCAGTCGTTCTTTTTTCTAATTTCTTTTTTGTTTATTTATTAATTAATTTATTCATTATACTACTTCAGGAATGAATGGATGAATGAATGAGTTGAGAGTCCAGTTGTTTTTGCTCTAGTAATAGTGAGCTTAGTTTGGGTGAAACTGTTTTTCACTAAACTGATAGATAAGATTAATCTACTTATTCACGGTTGGGGTATTATCATGGTAGCCTGATCAAACTGAAGTTATCAATTATTGTAGGAAGCTTTAGAACAGAAAGATAAAAGTGGGCAGCTGCAATTATTACTATCAACTCGACTGACGGCCTCGGCCATGTCTATGATGATTGTTTTTAAATTTCAAATTCAATTCAAATTATGATACTGTTCACTGAATAGTTCTATGATAGGTCATTCTATCATCGGTCATAGATGTTGTATATACACTACTTCATAGAAAGTATCTGAGTGCAGTGGCGTATGAACATTCCCAATTTATCAATGAAACTTGTTTGTCAACGATATCTTCGTTCTAAAAGGAATAGCTTGTGTTTGTAATAATATATCTAATAGATGGTAAAAAACCAAGAACAATACATAATCCTCTGTAACGAAGAAAAAGGTTCTACAATCGGTGGAAAACAAAAACTACATCCTAAAAACAAGAGCACTTACACAATTCGCTTAGTGGCTAAGCGTTCGGGAAAGCTCTCCGAAGAAAGTTTTCCCGAGAAAAACTGACAAGATTGCGGGGAAAAGCGAGAGCTATTAGCTGAGCTGAGAATTACCGGAAAATTGCGATGAAAAACACGGCAAAAGGCTGAGTATTTCCATAAATTTGAAGCTTCTGTAATCCGGTAATAGAGATTGGAGGAGTAAATAATTTTGTGTCTGGGTGAACGGATGAGGAATTGGGGAAAGTTGTGGTATCAAAGGAGATTAGGGTGAGGAGAAAGGATAGAAAACTAAAAAAAATATGTGGGATAGAGTTGAGTGGGGGAAGTTGGGTAATCAAAAGGGATTGGATAAAGAGGATGAGGAGAAAAGAGAAAACGTGTAGAGTGTTTAAAAAACTAAAAGGGAAGAAGAGAGAATTGAGAAATCAAGGTAAAATAGAGATTGAGTCTGGAGCAAAATAGAAGGGATTTGCTGAAGAGAGATGGAGAATGGAAGTGAGATAGAATAAGAGGATGGGGAGGGGTTGAGAAGTGAGAAATAGTAGGGAGCAGAGAAATAAGCAAAAACAGGGAGATTTCTTGTAATTTACCTGCAAAAAGTATGTTCAACAACTTTAACAGGAGTTCATCTGATTCTTGTGAAGATGAGGGAAATTGAATTACTTTCTCCAAAAGGAAATAAAAATATTGGTTCAATCTTTCTCTCCTGTAGATAAGCTTCTTTGTTTTTCTATTGGGAGAGACACAGATATTGACATGATCAATAACTTTACAGACAACCTATTCTCTGAAACCATTAGGATAAGATTCAAACTTACGCAGAATAATCATGGAAAAAGTTTATATCAGAAGTTCATTACGCACATTCGCTTAAAATAAGTATATCAATACGTTACAGCATGTACTTTGTAATATTATCTTGATTGATATCATACATCAACTTTAAACAAGAAATATGATTAGAAAATAACTCAATAGACACAGGATAAAAGGGCATAAATTGTGACAGGCCACCCAGGGTGCAACTTATTGTAGATCGGGCTCTGATTATTGATGGTTTTCCGCCATTGAATCTTTCCCATCAGATGAACAATATGAGTTTCTTCATTTTTTTCCTTCTCTCGCCTTTGGTCCTCTTATCAGCATAGTATATGTATGCTGAGAAAAATTTATACTTGATAAAATTCTCTGATTAGATAAAATAGATCTATGCTATTTTCAATTTGATAGACTAATAAATTAGATAAAATTCGAGTGATAGCCTTTATTGGCAGTTTTTCCATTTACTCATCATTTAAAAAGTACAAATTTCTCATCAGTACATAAATTTACAATTAATTAATTAACAGTAAATAGTACTCATCAGTACAAATTTTGTATTAATTTCATTATTAATTGTTTCTTGATCACGTTTTATCATTTTGTTTTAGATTTTAATTCTTAATTCTATTTTATAAGCCAAACATCGTTTAGAGGTTATTTTGAGGTTAGGTTTTCGAGATTTAAAAATAAACATAGATAGATTACTTGACTAAAATTATAACCAAATTAAAATCCTATCATTTATAAATCAATTATTATTATTGCAAGTAATATAATTTCTTAGATAGGAAGATGAGCTCAAGTAAAACACCGAAGGTTATTAATAGAAATGTACACATAGCGGGAGTACTTACGCGTTCCCAAAACCAAAATTCAAAAACGCCAAAACCAAAAACCCCAGTTCCTCAAACTACTTTAGCCGAAAAAGTTGCTCAACTACAAAGTAGCCACACTAATTTAAAAAACCAATTAGAAGTAACTCTAAAAACGTCTGAGGAAGAAAGGTTAGGGATGGTAGAAGAAATTAAATCTTTGGAACTGATTATAAAATTACAAGATGAAGACATAAAAGAAATACCAAATCTAAAAAATCAATTTAGTCTAATGTCGGAGGAAATAAAGAAACTAAAATCTAAATTTGATAATACTAAATGTATGATAGAACCTCCGTCCAAATGCAAAAAAATAGAATCTAACCTAAATGATGGAAAATGCTCTGAAAATGGTCGATATAAAACGTACAGTGAGGTTTTGAAGACAGCAACCAAAAATATAGCTGAGGGAAATAAGATAGGAAAGGGAGAGTTCTGCTACTGACGTCCAGTCATGGACGTGATTGCAGTGATCTCCTTGATAAAAGATTGAAAAATAAATTTGATGTCCAATGTTTTTTCAAGCCAAGTGCATCAATTAATGCAGTTGTAGAGTCAGCTAGGGAACAAACTAAAGACTTTGATGAAAATGACTATCTAATTGTACTGGGTGGCTCAAATAATATAAATGAACCTAACTTGAATCATCTTCCTCAAGTAACAGAAAAAATCAAGGAAATTGTGCCACTCAGCAAAAAAACAAACTTAATAATAAGTACTATTCCTAATAGGTTTGATAGGCCAGAATTAAATGAAGCAATCAATTCGACAAACAAATCAATCCATAATACAATCAACAGCCTAAAAAATAAGAATTCTAAACAACTGGGGATTTGTTTTCTAAATGAAAGGCTGAAAAGACATAACTTCACTAATCATGGGTTGCATCTAAATCGATCTGGCAAAGTAATCTTTTGTAATAGATTGGCAGAGCTGATTGAAAGCCGTTTGCAATCCTCTGGTTTAAAAACAGTCAAAAAACAAATAACGATTTTTTAGTAAATTGGCTCAAAACAGGGAAAGGAAAAAGCTACAAATGCTAGAGATAGAGTAGCACAAGATGGTAAGGTTTTTAGTATTTATCATCAAAATATTCAGTATCTTCGCAACAAAATTGACAGATTAGAAGTATTTCTTAAACAGGAGGATCCTGACATTGTTATTTTCACAGAGCATGGCTTAAAAATAAAGGAAATAAATCAAGTTAGGATTCCAGGCTATTCACTGAGATCAGAATTTTGTAGAATAGCTCATAGAAGTGGTGGTGTATGTATATTCACTAGCAATGCTAAAAATACCCAAACTTATGAACTGGATTTTGTTAAGAGATTTTCTGTTGAGATGGATTTAGAGGTGACGGGACTAAGGTTAAAAATTGATGATCGATTTGAGGTAGCAGTGTTAGGTATCTATTGGTCACCAAATGGAGACTGGCAAAAATTTTGTGAGCTGCTCCATACACTTTTGGAAATTACAACCGCTCGTTTCACAAATGTTATAGTAGTAGGAGATTTCAATACCGATTTTGCCAGGCAGGATAAAATGACAGAGGATATTAGAGATATTATTAATATGAATAATTTAGAAATTAAGGTCCACGAATATACAAGAGTAACTCGAACTTCACAGACAATTATTGATAATATCCTCACAAATATAGAAGGTTGTAATGTCAAGTTAGGTAGCTCAGATCTATCAGATCATAACTATCAAATTTTAGATGTTAAGTTGCAGGGCCAGAATCCAAGCAGAAAAAAAACTTTTGTGAAAGAAATTCAGCAATATGAGCTAGGAAATATAAATTGTTTGAAGCAGGAACTGCTTCAAGAAAATTGGAGTAGTGTTTATAACAGTTGTAACCTAAATTACAAATATAAGCAATTCATTGATACTCTAAGATTTCACATT
This sequence comes from Nilaparvata lugens, assembly GCF_014356525.2. NCBI lineage: Eukaryota > Metazoa > Arthropoda > Insecta > Hemiptera > Delphacidae > Nilaparvata > Nilaparvata lugens. The sequence goes on from NC_052515.1 coordinate 20,532,807, forward strand.
AGTGTATGCTGTCCAATAAAAAAAGTCAAAGTAAAAAGTAAATTAAACAAAGTAGATGAATGGATAACTGAAGATATTCTTACTCAAAGAAATATTGTTAGGGAAGCTTATGAGGAATTTAAATTAGTGAGGGATGTTCCGAGTGAAGTCAATTACAAATGTCTAAGAAAAACTATGCAAAAGAAGTGAGGAAAGCTAAGTGTAAGAAAACAGCTGAAATATTAACAACTAGTACCAATTTTAACTCTGCTGTTTGGGAGGTAATTAATAGAAATAGGAGAGCAGCTCAAAAAGATACAGTTACTAATGTCCCTAGGATAATCGATGAACATGGAAATTATATGGATGATAGTATAGACATTTGTAACTTTTTCAATAAGTATTATCAACAGGTTGCATATAATCTCCAAAAGTCACTGAACACTAATACTTATAATACAACTACATTAAATGCTGAGCCAATTGAAAAGGTATTTAAATTTCATCCATTATCAAGAGATGAGTTGTCAAGAATAATAAAAAATTTGAATAACAAAAAAACAGTAGGATTGGATGGGGTCTCAAGCAAAATTTTAAAAGAATGTGAAAATGAATTACTGGACCCTTTATTGCATCTCCTTAATACTTCACTAGAGCAGGGTATTTTCCCTGATGATCTGAAACAAGGAAAAATTTTGCCAATTTTCAAGAGCGGTGATTCTGAAAGAGTTGAAAATTATAGACCCATTAGTATTCTAAATGTAATAAGTAAAATTTTTGAAAGAGTAGTTTTAAATAGGCTATTGATGCACCTGGAAGAAATTAATTTCATATGTGATGAACAGCATGGGTTCCAGAAAGGGAAATCTACTAAGACTGCAATAGTATCCCTTGTTGAAAGACTAATAGATATAATAGATTCAGGTGAGAAGGCAGCCGCAATATTTCTTGATTTATCCAAAGCTTTTGATTGTGTGAACCATAGAATATTATTGGAAATACTAAAAACTGTAGGTGTGAATGGTATAGAACTAAAATGGTTTGAATCATATCTCATAGGTAGAAACCAGTGTGTTGAGCTTACCAAGGTGGATGGGAATGAAATAGTAAAAATTAAATCCCAAAAACTGGAGGTCCAGGCTGGAGTACCTCAAGGCTCAATTCTGGGTCCCTTACTGTTTCTGTTGTATGTGAACCAATTACCAAAAGAGTTAAAAGATCACAGAGCTCTGTTGTTTGCTGATGACACATCGCTTATCTTTAACAATTATTTATTAGATAGTCTAGAAATAAATGCTTTTACTGGAGTACAGTCAATTGTCCAATTCTTGAAGCAAAGGCAATTAACAATAAATAGTAAGAAATGTCAATTCCTACAATTCAAAAGTAATATAATTCAGTAGAGGATAGAGAAATAAATGTGTTTGTAGAGAAAAATGAATTAGACCAAGAAGAGAAAGTAGCATTCTTGGGAATTTTATTGGACAGGAAATTAACATGGCATCCTTACATTGAGAGGATATGTAATAAGATATCATCTGGGGTATTTGTCCTGCGGCAGCTTGCTAGGCTGAATGATAAAAAACTACTGTTAACTGCTTACCATGGACTTATACTATCTCATATTAGGTATGCTATTTTAGTATGGGGTAATTCATCTCAACAAAATATGGACAGGGTGTTTAAGATTCAAAAGAAGGCACTCAGATGTATAGAGAAAGTGAATAGGTTAGACTCTTGTAGGCCTTTATTTAAAAAGCTTGGTCTATTAACTGTGCCATTTTTGTATATATATGAAGTTGTAATGCATGTGAAAACGAGTGGTGTGATCCAGAATTCAGATGTTCATGAGTATAATACGCGAAACAGAGCAGATTATCATATAATGGGTCACAATAGTAGGTTATTTGAACAAAAACCAGATTATATTGGTAGGAAATTTTATAACAAGCTACCTCAAATCTTGAAAAGTAATGATGATTTGAAGATTTTCAAAAAACAAATTAAAAAATATTTAGTTGATAGAGCTTTTTATAGTGTACAAGAATTCCTTTCAAACCTAAACTAGGTTGAACTACTTAGTGTTAGAATTATTATGTAATAAGTGTAATAACATGACTTGTCTTATACTCCATGACTGGAGTCTTTAGGACGTAATCTTAAAAAAAAAAAAAAATCATCAGCCGACGCTCAGAATCACCTGTTGGTGAGAATGAGTCAATTCTGGCCATCAGATAGCAGAAGCTGCTGGGTAATCATGCAGTTTAGTATTTGATATAGTACTTTATTTCGGCATTTAGTGTTGTATTTCATTTTTTTCAGATCGATCGATGGAGTGAAACGTCAGTTTGAAACGTAGTTTACTTTGAACCTGGTAAATAGCTGCTAGATTATCATCACATCAATTATTGTTGAAGGCTACTTTAAGTGATAGTGAAGTAAACTCCGCCCACTATTTTCTGATTGGTTGACTGTTTGATGCTCAGTTTCCTCTGAACCTAACCAATAGATGGAAGTAGCTGCCGGGTCATCATTATACAATTAAAATATAAAAATCTATAAATAATTCTATAGCTATGCGTATTATGAATACCTATGCCTATATTTAATTACCAATTAATTTCTACGGGAAAAGAATGTAATTTCATTTTTCCATGCTCCACACACAATGCTTCTTTATGAATTATAATGTTCTTACTATAATACTCATTGATATTGTGCATATCATTCCATATTCAAGTGATTCTTTAATTAACTTTCTTATAGCCTCAATATATTAATAGATATCACAGCTTCATTCAAAATGTACTTATACTCTTAGGATTTTCGCAAATTGAGACATGACGCGGCGTCACATGACGTGACTTGAACCTGCTAGATGAGATAATAATCATATAATAAATATGATCACATTATAATGTTCACACACATGCTAGCTTTATTTCAATGTGGACGTTATAATAGTATCATATGATATTGACTCATATAGCAAGCTCACGTCACGTCATGTCATGGCGCGTCGCAGCTCAGTTTGCGATTAGCCTGATATTTTATAAGCTAGTCAAAAAGTAGTACCAGGCACGAGGCTGCATGCTACCTAACAACAATCTCGATGAAACCATACATTTTAATAAACTAAATCCTCGTTTCCACTAGTTAATCTCTCAATAAACTCGATAAAGGAAACTTTTCAATAGAATTGGTTTAATTCATTCCCGGATGTTGAATATAATAGCCTATTCATAAATTTTATCAGAAAACTTACTTGTATCCTCTTGTTTTCATAAGTAGATTGAATGGTAGATTTGTGTAAAGCTTCATAATGTGAAGTCATGTATCACAAGTATTCTCGATATAATCCTATTAATTAGCGGTTGTGAAAGGAACATTAGTACCTTCTAATTGAAGATTAACGCAGTATGTAACTTACTAATCATACATTCCGAATTCAATGCTACAAACTTACTCATTCAACACTGATAAAGTTTTGAACTCCTGTTTCCAATCACACAGAGCTTGTTAGAGAATTGCGAAATCTGAATTCAATTGAAAACTATGAGCTGGATTGGAATAATGTTGGTTTTATTGATGTTCAATGAAGTTCCAAGACTTCTATAATAAATTATTAATATTCCCGTTTTCTTATAGTTTGAATTTATATAGACGTAGTCGTTCACTTCCAAGAATCTAGGATGCTTTATTCTAACAAACATAGTCATCATTATAAATTGTCAGAGAAAACTATTCATTCAAATTGTCAAATGAATGGGAGTTTGACAAGGTACTGTATGATTCTTGTTCTTGATTTGTGGTAATTAGAAGAAAATAATCACTAGCACTCTCAGCAAACTTAGCCTACTATTCCATTCCAGAAATGACCAGTCTCGGGTAAGTTTCAGAGCGGATGAAGTTTGAAAATGTGAATTCCAGAAGAAGAACATGAACTCTAGAAAGAGTAAGAGAAGGTTCTTACAGCAAAGGAATTCAAATAAGTTTTTCAATAATGTTGAATCAGAAAATGATTGAAGTGATCCTGAAAGAAATATTCCTGAGTGAAAAATCTTCTGGATGGACATTTGGAGGTAAAATGAATTCCAGGAGTAGGAGATAAGGGTTCTGGGTGGATATGGTTTGAAATGTGGAATGTGGTTGAGGTGATGACGATTTTAGGAAGAATGAAGAGGAACTCTTAGACCCAAATTCACCAAAAACGAAAACTAGGTTTGAGTGGCAGTTGGTTCGGAGTCACATGATTTTGAATTAGTTTTGTAATATAATTTTTTGTTCATTTAGAATCAACTGGCGCTCAAACCAAGTTTTCGTTTTGGTGAATTCGGCCCTAAGTGGATGTGGTTTGAAAATGATCAACTTGATAGGGAGAAAATAATTCTAGTCGGGAAGAAGGTTTCTTCGTGAGGAAGTTATACAAATTTCGATTCAAAAAGGAAAATTCAAGATTCCAGTAGGGATAGAAAAGGTTGAAAATGAAAGATTCAGTTGGGTGGAAATAAAGTTTTGAAAATAGAGGTTTCAGGGTTGGATTGAAAATGAATGCCTTCATTCTACACTTTATAATTATTACAAGTTTTGAATTTAGGTGACCCCTTAAGGATTGGTATAGGAGAAGACTTGAAGCGGAATTTTTGGTTGGAAGAAGATCATCAGATGGATAGTGACTTGGTAATGGTCGAAGAAAAGAAATTCCGGTATAGAAAAGGAGGATGGAGTGGGTTGATAGATAAGAAAGAAGAGGTGGAAGATGGAGAAAGAGTAGCAACAAGGTGGTAAAGAAGAATTATTAGGACAAGGATTTTCAATGCGAAAGAGGAGGAAAAGGTGGAGAGAAAGACTCGAGAGAAGAGGTTGGGGCGGAAAAGGGTTCCAAAAAGAGGTGAGGTGGTACGAGGGAAAGGGGGCACACAGTCGTTGAAGCAAAGTGATAAACCCAATTTACAGCTGACAAAAACAAGGCAGCTACAGTGATAATACGAGACCGTGACTATGGGGGGGGGGGAGACGTCACATCAGTATGCAGCGCACGGGGTCTGCCAGACCCCCTCACCCGGTACCTCAGGCCCGTTGTTGATTCGTGTTGAAAGGGCCGGGCTGAAGGGTACAAACAAGTGCATTATGAAGACAATACGCTATCTTGCATCCTAAACGACCACTGTATACTCCTTTACTGCGTGCCAACATGATAGCCGTGTATAAGCAACGGATATGACACTTTGAGAGATAGTGATATGGGCTGTGAAGGCAAATTTGTATTGAAAGTAGTTTGTCGTTGGAGGTGGAATAAAATGTTGAGAATCGAGTACGAATAGCTGAATTCTGCTGAATATTTTTACATGAATCTTGGCTCATGAGTAATAAATGCACAATAAGCATGTGGGTATCGTATTACATTAAAATACATTCTATAACAATTTCTCAGCAAAAATCGCACTATAATAAATGTATTTTCATGATAGAACAAGACAATTCTTTTTCTTTCTAGTATCCATTGATTGGGGAATGAGCTATGAATAACACTATCCCTACACTAATGTATTTATTATTCATAAATAACTGTAAAGATAAGTGGAATCTTCTTATCTTCTCATCCATGGAATCTATAAACATGATTCAATCACTTGATTTTTCCATTTTCAAGAAAATGCTCAGGAGTAATATGGAAGAAAGCTATAATCTATAATATCTTCTTTTCAAAGCTCTGTTAACAAAACGTTCTGGTTTATCATGAAGAACTTCGGAAATTTCAAGTAACTATGACAAGAGATGAAAGAGGTGATGAGAGGTTATTCTATAGAAGTAGTAGCGCCGGTTTGGGGTCATATTTTTTTGTCCAGCAGAAGAAAGAGAGAATAAAATTTTGCTGGTATAAAGGAAAAGAATAAGCTTATACTGTTTACCTCCACTTTCATAATTTCAGTTTCAAATTAATAACTTCACAAATAGAGGATGATTATATAATAATTCTATAGTATTATTAATAATACTCCTCCATTCATGATAAAACCTTTTTCAGTTTCATGTGTATTACTGCAAGAACTCAGTATTTTGCCGAAGACCTGTTAATCCAGGTACATACCAGATAGAATGGAATGTGATGTTACATTCTATACTCTCTCTGAAAGACTATTACCGTTTTTTTTGTGTCTGTGTTATCTATTCTGCTGTCACACAGTCGGCCACCTGTATGATCGGAGTGTGATCGAGACGCTACATGACAGGGGTTCACACCTGCGGCTTCATACAGCGTTCCGATCCCACTCCGATAAGAAAACGGCCTAGAATGGTGCATGCCACACATGTCAGTCATGCGACCAGTCCTACCACCTACAGAAATAAATATCCCACATGAGTTAGATCGGAGCATTGTTTGACAGGTGTGGCACCGGTTTTAGTTGTTCATATTTTTCATCACACCATCGCATAATTTGTAATAGGATGAATATCCAATCAATTTGAGCCAACAACTGCAAAATCAACAAATACATCATCTTTATTTTCACATAACAGTTATCAAATATCTGTTGCATAAAACGTTTGTAATATATTTGTTGCATCGAATAGAAAATTTTCAACAGAATAACATAAACTGAAAAGATCATATAATACAACCAAGTTCGATCAGTTTCAAATCAAGTATTCCTGTGAGAAGCATCGTTCATCAACATTGAAAAGTTAAAATTGGAACTCTCGAATTGTTTAATAAATTTTGAATCAACTCCTTGAAATATTTTCAGAGGAAATGTAAAAACTCGATAATTTTTCTCGTGAAGTAGAATATGTGATGAATATTCTGCTTGAATGATGAAAAATCATAACTGTGATCATATAGTGATCGATAACTTATTGAAATAGGAAATTCTTCGATCTTTTGTTAAATTATCATAATCAATTCATTCAATTGTGAACAAAAGCATCGCAGTTTTAACAAGAATGTTCTTAGAACTCAGAAACCATCAACACAATTATTAATTTATAATTGTCGTAATAGTAAGATAATATCTATATAATGCTATTTACATATAGGCGTTTTCCATTTTTCATTATAATGTTTTATTTCATATAGTATACATAAATTCAATTTATAAGCTATTATTTACATTTGCTTCAATTTTGGTAACACACTATTCAATATACATGGTTGAATTTATCATGAATTACTCTATCAAAGTCCTATTACATAGGATAAATATCATAATATAGTTCAGGTTGTAGAAAAATAGAAAAGAGGAGATGGTTAAATAAAGTGTTCAGTTATGTTTGATGTTGCATAGTTTCTTCTTATGTCTTACCTAAAATGAAGTTGAAGGGCGCAGAATACGTATTATTGGAGAGAGCTTTCAGATTCCAAATAAGATACAATAATATCTTATGCCCAGGGCTAGGATAACCAAAATAGTTGAGGCAATGCCTAAATTGAAGAATTTTATAAAGTGTAGATTATTTTTATGAATTATAGCTGATGAGATCTCAATTCAAGGAAATTGCTCTCACTTTGAGAATTTTTTTAACATACAGATTGAAATAAATTGGATCTTCAATGCATTTTATTCCTTACGTTCCAAAAAGTTAAATTTGAAAATTTCTCAGTAATCACTTGCTGAATTTATTTTCAGCTTGAATCTCACCCACGAATCGATAGGATTTATTTGAAACTTGGCTTGAAAGAAGATTCTTCAATTGTTTATGATAGGAATTCATTTGTTCTAAATTTTCTCTGCAATGATTGAAGAATAGAGATGTTTGCAAGAAAAGTTTTCTTTTCCTAGTCTACAATTGAATTCAAATCATAACACAATCTTGATCCATTATTTTTATATATTCGAAGCAATGTATAAGTCATGAAAGGATCGAAAGTATCTTGTTTGTATACAAGCATGAGCACTTCTAGTAATTGAGCACTCAAACACACTTTCCTATCCTTATTTTTGAAACTAATATAATATACAAAGTGATCTCAATTATAAATACATTGTTGAAATTACACATCAGCTATTCATACATCATAACTTCATCAAACTTTTGAGACGTGAAAGTTATCTGTGATCAAATCCTCAACTCTTATCTAATCTTGGCTAAGCATGACTTAATTGTCTAGCAACATGATTTAGTAGTAGAATAATTTATATTAGGTACACATAGATGTCGCTAGGTAACAAAGTCGTGCTGGATTGAAAAATAGCACTCCAAAATCCGAATAATGAATCCTCTTATAGTGAGGTCCACGTTATAATGGCAGTTGAGAAAGATAGGAGAACAACGTTGACGATCCTCGCTGTCTTGTCAATGCCTTTTCAACGGCAACTGATACAGGTTTATTGATGTAATATTAATTGTTCATTCTCGTTTAAAATAATAAATTATATTTTTTCAAGCAATGAATTATATTTTTAAATAATTTCATAATGAATTTTCATAATTAATATTAAATATTTTGTTAATTTATTATTAATTCTACATTGTTAAAAGACGATCTGGCAACAGAGCAAAGCGAGACAGAGATAGCGCTATTCGCTTTGTTGAATGATAGACAAGGATAGCAATACCATTGCTAAACAAACACTGCCATTATAACATGGACCTCACTATAGTTCTCATCCTAGTACTCATAATAGTCTTTCATATTCCACAAAGTATCCATTCATTCAAGTCTTGATTATTTTTTACATTGAAAATTGAAATTTTACTGTACATAGACTCAACAACACAATGAATTTAGAATTGAGAATGAACAATAATCATATTGGTTTCATCAACTTAGTCTTTTCATGAGAGTCTTGAATAAATTATCATATTGATGATAATGGAGATTATAGTTTCACTAAATAAAAAATCAAGTCAGTTTCATCAAGTTAACTCATTTACCGAGTTTTGCTCAAATTACATGAAAGAATTAAAGTAGAATTCCACTTTACAAAAACTTAATCTGTTCCTTGAAAAATATTTAGTTATTAGAGTCTTGTTGTCCCCATGTGGAGTCGATAATCGATAAAGTAGGATTACACTGCAATAACTCATCTGCTGCCTGATTGAAATGTGAAAATAAACGTGTAGACAAGAAGTGTAACATGACACACGATACAACTGGAGCTAGAAAGTGACGCTTCCAGGTTTCCTCTGGTCACCTCTTCCTGGCATCTTCCAATAGACTCCAAATCGAGTTCTGCGATTGCTTTGCCATTCACCTCCATCGGAGAGATGCAGAAGTTCTTGTTGGCAAACTCTGTATGGGAAGCGTTTGCTAGGGGACCTTCCAGGAGGGAATGCACATGGCAGTCACAGGGGAAATGGTTGGATACCACACTGAGGCTCTCGACGCCTTGGATCACCACAGCCCCTGCAGCCGGGGTCTCTAGCAGATGGTTGCCATGCAACCTCATGATCTTCACTTTGTTGGAGTTGTGGATGTGCAGCTCCTGAATGGCGTCGATTTTGTTGTTGAGCAGATTCAGGCTGCCAATGTGGGTCATGCCTTCAAAGGCACCCGATTGTATCACTCCTAAATCGGACTCCTGTATGGACAAAACGTGCACGTGTGTGAGCCCGCGGAACGTGTGTTTCTGCAAGCTACCCAAATCCATGAAGGGCAACTTGATCAGTCCCACTGCATCCAGATTCGTGAAAGCGTCTGGTTCCAAAACTTTGATCCCCGAAGGTAGAATCAGATGCTCGATGTTTGTCAGTCCAGAAAATGCAGAGCTTTCTATCTTCTGAATGGGGTTACTACTTAACAATATCAACCTGACATTCGACGTCCCAGCAAACGCGAATCCCTCAACCTTCTGGATCTTGTTGTGCCCTAAAAGTATAGCGGTAATGTTCTGGAGTCCAGCAAATGCGAATTGTGCGACAGTGGCCAGTGGTGTGTGTTGAATGGATAGTTCTCGGAGTTTAGGAAGTCCCCTGAAGGCAAATGGTTTGATGGTTGTGATGTTGTTGCCATCAAGTGACAGCTTCTTGAGACTGCGCAGTCCGGCAAATGCGTCGCTTTTGATTATTGGAAATGTGTTTTTGGTCAATGAAAGATGCTCCACTGTCGGTGGAAGGTGCTTCAGAGGAATCTCGGTAAGACCTCCAGTGTTGCAAAGGACCTGTCAACAATGACAACTCATTAGGGCACCAATTACTTTTTCATCTCATTTATTCATAGACAATAAATACAATGCAGGTAAAAACAAAAGGCATTCGCCCAAAACTGCTTCAAACATCAATTTGGAATACACAGAAAATTAAATCTATTACATCGAGTACATATTATTTGCGTTAAAGATCAACAGCAGGAGAAACTTATATAGATTGAACTTATATTGTTTATTCTATGTCAGTAGGCTCAAATCGAAAAACTGTAAAATAGTGCGACAAAGTGCAACTGTGCAATAGTGCAACTGTGCAATAGTGCAACTGTGCAATAGTGCAACTGTGCAATAGTGCAACTGTGCAATAGTGCAACTGTGCAATAGTGCAACTGTGCAATAGTGCAAATGTGAATGTACTGTCCAACATTCTCATGTTTCTTTTGCAACTGGTTGATGTGTTAGTACAATATTTTCACGCAAAATAGCCGTATGTATTTATAGTTCCAAGCATCAACTATAGTTATTATAATATAATTATTATATAGTTGTTATTATTATAATGATTATCATGTAATAGCTAAATGATTTTTCAAAAGACTATTAAGATATTTTCTTCAACTATCAAGATTTCTATGCTTCTCTGCGAAAATAATTATGCCTATTCCAGTTTAAGGTTATTTTGCAGCTAAAAATATTTTTCCTTGCAGGAAAACATCTCATACTCATACATCAAAATGTGTGCATTTCATTAATGATTGGCTTCAAACTCATGTGAAAAATTAATTTGAAGTTTATCGCGAGATCAACCTCACTGCTATTGGAATACTTAATTCATGCAGGATGCTTGCATTCTCTACTCCCTAGTTGCCATTCAGCCTGGGGTTCACAAGCAAAAGCAAGTTCTTAAGCAATTGATTCACTAGTTCTTTGTGAATTTATTTGGATTTCATATCTAGTGATTTCCTTTTCATATATATTTCTAATTCATGCTTACATTTCAAGTTCCCTTTTGGAGAATAGTATCAGATTATGTAACATGTCCAACGGTTTTCAATGGTAGTCTACTAATACAGGCAAGAATCTCGTGCATGAAAATAAGCTATGAAGATCATCCTTCCAAGATACACATCATGGAGATAATGGTGGGAGAGAGAGCCGGCTGCGCCGTGCGCCCAAACTTCGATCTATGAATCTATCTATCTATCTCTACAAGGCGTTTGTATTTTGAATGGACATTGAATTTGAAAGTAGAGCAAGGAATTCATTTATTGTGTTCAGCAATCAACCCTCAAAAAACTCTAATTGAATGAGAAATTCAATTATCATTCTGATTTTAAATTAATCAATGTTGCTTATATGATGTGGAAAACATTCGAATCTCAACATTGGCTGGTAAAAATTTCTCACAATATTATAATTATTCCACTTTCCAATGTCCTCATTGTTCCCCCAATTGTGTGACCGTGAACTAAGTGATAAAAAATAAATGTCATACATTGACTAATGCTCTCATATTGTCATTTTGAAGTTATTGAACCTTTACTGATACTTTAATAGCTCTAGAATCTAGATAATAGCTCCAGGCCAAACGTTTTTATTGTCGGACATCTCACCTTTCTTTCTCTAACCTCCTCTCGCATCTAATAACACCTCCACTCCAATTACACCTTCTTTCTCATCTAATAACCGCCCTACTCTACCCAGAATAGCTTTATTCTGTGTAGCGTCAAATCCTAACGGTCTAAAATCGGAGAAACGACAAATCCTGACACTCCAAAATCGGTCAAACGACAAATAATCCTGCCGCTCCAAAATCGACCAAACGACAAAAGCTGATGGCGGGAAATGTAGTGCTCGAAATAGGAGTGGGAAAATTCGTCACTCACAATGCACATGGATAAGTGATGAGAGGCTTGGCTTGTGTGAAGTGAGGTTCATGTGTGACCTCACAGTGCCTAAGCGTACTTCGCCTCAGGCCTAGCAACTACTCAATTACAACATTATTCTGAGACACGGTGAGGCATTGTATTTCCTCGAGGCATTAATAATGTGAATGCCCTGATATCATATCTGAACTCGATTGCAAAAGATTAGATTGAGCTTTCAGAATGATTCATGTAGATTGGAATTAGATTTAATTTGATCAGTTGATGAAATTTCATATTCGATTACAATATTTATGTGAATTACGATATGATTATTATACCAGCTTGGATTCCAGCTTGGTTATGATAATTATTCATCAGTCGTTTGGGGATGAATATTTTTCTACTTTATTGGGATAGATTGACAATTAACTCGTAGTTATTAACAATGTTGGAGATACTATTTTGATTGGAAGATTGATTCAACTCTTCCATTCTATTCTATCTGGAGGAAGGTTATCGATAGGATTATACCCTGAGCTCAGCTCTTTATAGTACCGTATAATACTACCGAATGATTCTTGGATGAATGAACGCTCTCCAGAAAGTTTTATCTTATGCTAGTTGAGACACAAATATATAAATATAATGTTCAGTATTCATGTAGGAAGTACTTACCATATAGACTAGTGCCTAGTAGGATAAGGATTGGTAACAATTCGAATGTATTCAAAAGAGATTCTACTCGCATCATTTTGACTATTTGTTCTCTATTTGTACTCGTATTTTATGGCTAAAGAAATTCGACTTGAATTATTGGTCAATTTATATCCTCATTTGATGCAGATGCTTTGTCAGATATATCTCTCCATGTGAAGTGATGAAAAAATTAGCAATATTGTATCTTTCCATACCCAAATGTGATACAGATGCTTTGTCTCTGTATATCAGAGTTCAGAGTTATCAGAGTTTATCACTTCGACAATCTGAAGTGGTGAAAAAATTTGAAATAAAGTTTCAACAATATTGTATCTTTCAATATACCTAGGTAGCACCAAAGTAGAAGTTTCTATCTATGTACGTTAAAAACAATACAAAAATTTTCCAGTTTCCAAATCCATCTCACTTAAACAACCGAAGTATACCAGATTAGTTCTCGAAGTGTACATCTATTCATACATTATTAATACATCCTGTGATAGCGTAGACAAATCACATGCGTGATTGGAACAAACCAACAGGCTTTTAAAAAAGTATCACACACACATTGTTACAGTACATTAGTAACACCACTGCATTACACTATTTACCGAATTAATTTTAACCTGCAAACTAATTTCCAAGCTTATACTTTGTATTACCACATAGTAAACCGAATATTATCATCGAATACTATAGTGAGATTCAGTATAAACTGTCAGTATTCCTTATAAATAATCCCAATGCTCTCCGTTCCAATAATACTGACAGTAAATCTCACCAACACCCCACTACTACTATATCAACTCCACTACTACAGATATACATATATACATAAAGTTAATAATATTATTGCTACTATTGACTAGTACACAATATTATTGTAGCAGGTATAAAGGTGACCGCATTACAGTGAACAGAGCATTAGCGACCTGCTGCATTCAAAGCAGCGCATTATTTCGAAATTAGCGTTGCGTAAAATTGTCGCCATGCCACCACAAAAGGAATTCAAAATAATAATAATTCTGGTCACGTGACCCCCGGGTCCGCCGCCAACGCTTTGTGGCGCCAAATTTGAATTTGTCTCTCTAGGATTCCAGCGGTGGTCGAAATGGCACAAAATGCTTGCTGAAACTAGAATATTATTTTATGGATTTCGAAAACTATTTATATCTGATTTGGAGGTGAAATAGTGGGAAGGTTTGGTTGAGTGGGAAAAAACATTGTTGTTTCATTACTTTTATATCTGAAACAATTTCACTAGAGCCACATTTGCTATACATTTTTGTTTTTTCCAGATTATCAACTCGAGATATGTGATAAATACTGAGGCCCGGTTGCACAAAAGCCGGTTAAATTTTAATCGTAATTAATTTCTGGAGAACTAATCAGAGAAGGCCTTTTTGATAAGACGGCTTCTCTGATTGGCTCTCGTGGAATTAAACACGATTAGAATTCAATCGCCTTTTTTGCAATCGGCACTGAGCAAATCAAAATCCCTCATCAACTCGATTGAATCACTATCAATAATATAATAGTAGAAGAGAGAAACATTTTTGTGTAATCTATCTAACAAAACTATTGTTACTGGTTTTGATTAAATCAATTCTATCAGTATTATAAGTTTAAAAATCGATTATCTTATGTTCGTTTTGCTCCGAACCAATAGACTAGAATTGTCTCATTAATCTCTGATTTGATCTCTCATAACCAATCGTTACCTATGTAGTATGTACAAATTATTGCTCAATGCTTATTAAGAAATATCTTAAGCCGTGTCCACACTGAACAAATGCTCGACAAACATGTTTGTTGAAAAAGTTTGGGCAAATTCTATTATGTTTGGCAAACAATGTTTACCCGTGGCCAGTGTGGGCGCGTCACCAAACAAAATACTTGTAAGTGGGTTTCATGTTTTACATCTCTTTTACAGCTGTCAGCACTGAAAATTTTTGGAAAAACAGTAATTTTTTGTTTGACAAACAATGATTAATTGAAATCTATTACTTAATCAAAGAGTTGATTGGTTGTGTATAATTCACAGAAAACACTATTGCAAGAATATCAATAATCATAACCTCATAAAAACCATAAAGAATCATAATAAATATGACATGTAAATGGAGAACATGAAGCTATATGAATGATTTCAATGGCTTAGAGACCCTTTTCAATGATAAACATCTAAAAGGTAGATATGACATGGAATCTGAATCCATATTTCATTTCACATAATTGTTCAATATTCATATTTTAACATTTTATTCATCTCAAATTCTGATTTGGAAAAAATATTTTTGAGAAATCTCCAATATAGCACTAAAACCTTAAAACACGAATATGCAATCAATAATCTAACTCATCTGACTATCATTACGAATAACAACTGATATAAAAATAGTATTTATGACATGAATACAGTAATAACAAAAGTTTAACACTCTTGATCTCTAAATTGATACCTTCAACAACCTCCACTTAAGTGTCCTTCTCAAATGTCTTCACCTCTGAATCGATACCGCGACTTGATCTACGCATTTACCACAAACAACCAAACATGCATTTCCCCCTTCTGGTGGGATGGGAAGGCTAGAGGCATTCATCCAACCCCCACCACCAACCAATGACGAAGGGTACAGGGGATGTATAAGGGGGGTCACGACAGGTATGTCATTATCACGTTCAACTAGTTCTCTTAATGGAATCCAGTATTGTGGCCCCTGGTTTATAGACGGCTCCCCATCATTGCTATCAACAGTTGATGAGATAAACATAGCCGCTAAATTGCTCTATTGTTGTTGTTTATCACGTGTATATATATATATATATATATATATATATATATCATCTACTGGAATACTTAGTTGAACAATATCAATCACAGATGAGATACGGAATCAGAATCGTGTGTGATGAATAGAATTTAAAATTGGAATGAATTTTTGAAGTGTTAAGAACAATAAGAATTGTACATCACAATAGTATGAAACCCAATGGAATCGAATTACTTATCTGGAAGATGAAAATTATAGCTCATCACTATTGAACTCTTTACAAAAATAACATATTTCTTCTGGATAGTGTATGATTCTAATGGATGGGAAGTGTGAGATTTGAGGACAAGTTTTAGCTAACTCTTGACGTAGAAAACGTTGATGGGAAGTAACTTCAAAGTAGGCATTTAATCACTATATCAGTACTAGACATCATACAAGAATACAATATCTTTTGAAAATGAATTCTGTGCTGGATAATTACCAAGCAAATGAGAGAAATGGATCATTTTCTATATTATGCGACAAAATCAAATTGTCAAATTACTGATAGTAGCATTATCAATTGATACGTTTTGATGGAGCTGCAATAACAATTATTTTCGAAATCCACAATGAGACAGTTTATGTAGAATGTAGGTCAATTCATGTTACCTCAACTTGATGGAAACCAAAAAAAAAGTTCAGATAGTTACTATTGTCAACCCTTTATAACAAATGCGAAATTAAAATGTTCCACTTCCCTCAATTATTGTGCAGGAACAATCAAGATAGTTATTATTGTCTATAACAAATGCGAAATTTTACTGTCACACTTCCCTCAATTTCTGTGCAGGAACAATCATTTGGACACTTTTATGGTTCTTGATGTCATTCCATTAATAGATTATTCAACTCCATTAAATTATAACTTTGGAGGTGATCGTCAAACCCTCATTCAAACATTATTACTGAACTCTTTCAGATTTATAATGTATTGTCCAAAAGTAAAAATGCTATCGAGTTTATTGATCGAGATGAAAATGTCAAGCACTATCAAAATGGGAGACTGAAATAGTGTTCTAGAAGTGTTATTGTCCAAATTTATAAATTATAGATTGAATCCTTCCACATTTCTTTGAAATAGTTGCTCATTCGTTATCGAGAGCAATTAGACTGATAAAAATAATGATTACTCTGACTGAATTCTGAATTATAATGATAACTCTGGACTGAACCACTTCAATCAAAGTACTTTCCTCGCAAATGATCCTTTTTATCTTGAGTTTTTTCTAGAGACAATACCAACTTCATAGTCTAACTCGAATTTTTACATGGAATAACTTCAGGACCAACGTGCTGCCACTTTGGGTCCAACAGTTATAATTTTCCTTACTCTAGAATAAGAACAATCCGCATTGCAATGTTATGGAAGAAATATAAGCTCAGTTGTGAAGACGGTGCGAAATAATTGTTATCAGTAATGAGTACGAACAATTGTTATGAGTACGAAATAATTGTTATTATCTATTGAAAGATGGAGATAGAGTTTTTCAACACTAATTAATAATTCCACTACTATGTTTAGTTTTTTAGAATACTTTGAAAGGTGATTCATTGGTCGAATAACTCCTCAAATATTGAACATCAACAACATTTTGGAATAAATTGATAGAGAGTATCAGTATTTATTTTATGGGGAACATGAAATTTTGGCACGTCTGTTCAATAAGGATGCGTCTTATCAACAATGATGTAAGAAATAATTTACGATTCGCGATATGATCTCAAAACGAGGAGATTATTTTTTATTCATTAAAAACAGCCTCCTACAGAGAACACAATAAACTTCTATCATTTTCGAATCTAATTTGAATTGATGAGCCCTGAGGTCAACTAACAAGGAGAAATCTGATCTCAATTCTGAATATTCTCCAATTTCGAAGCCTATCAATTGCCCAAGGGTGGAAAATCTACAACCGCCCATTATATCCATATCTATATACACTGTGACCAGTACAGACTTGTAATATTGTATTATATCTATAGTTATCTTCGACTAATTGTCATAATATACAGTAGCTCTTATCTGGCGCAAATTGTGTGTATCAGAATATAATACAGGCCTCAATAACCTGACCCAACTTGACCTATCCGGATAGCAATGATTGCAAGCTACCGATCCTCACTAATAATTCCCCAAACGGGTCTCTTCACTAATGACGCAATGATGTTAGGCTGGACAATCAAATCCTGTTTTACAAAGTGAGTAATGGATCAAGTGTTGTAAGTATCTCAGGGTAAGCATTCATCAGGGTACCTTGGGCTGTATGATTTCTTTACGTGTAGAATTTCTTCAAATTTTTGAAATACTATGCCAATTGGATATCTATTACAATTTTGAAATACAGGTATTTTATAATATAGGTAGGAATTTCAAAAGTTCTTTAGAAGACACTTTGAATAGCATTCATAGTGGATGATTCAAGAGATGAAGAAAATCATACTTCATGCATGTCGTGCACCACATGCAATGTTCCATGAACCAGAACTATGAGCTAATTAATGTGGAGACAAACTATAAGAATAGTTGATAAATGTACTGTTGGATAGAAATGTACATGAACGAAAATTTGGATATGCATGAAGAGAAAAATAAGGGTGGATTGGTGAGATTACCTGTGATTGAGAAAGGCAGATACATTCTTGTGGACATGTGAGTGATGATACACTTTGTAGCATAAGTCCTATCACTAGAGCGGCGCCCATTCCTATGTCCTGTTGACAAAAATAAAATTATTTGAAAATAAAACAGAAGATATATAGTATTATTATAATAAAACGTAAAACCTGCCACGTCATGAACTTCTTCATAGAGTCCTATGAACAAAATCCAAAAGATTTCCTGTCGAAATTCATGGACGGAAGAGCTTGTCATTCAGAGGAATGGTTCTGCCCTAGATGAACCTCTAGATGCTTTTAGCTCTTATGTTCATATCAACTACCCCTTTAATATTTAAATATTTCGCAACTCTTGTCAAACTCGGATATGAACTTCTATTGATCAACAGAGACTTGAAGTACCTAGAATTCCATTGTTGACTATTGTGGTCGAGTGTGAGGTACAAATACTGGGTATGCTCTTATATTCAGTTATCAGCAGTTATAATCATAGTAAGTATATTCCAACAGTACATATATGTGTGAGCAAGCATGAATATACAGTAAGAATCGCTACATAGCTACAAGTGATCGATAGCAAAGACATTGAGATCCGCATTTCAATCCAGGAGATTCGATGATCAATTTCTCATATACAAGATAGCTTCCAAGTCTATTTTCGACACACGAGAAATTGGATTATCGATACAATCTCGGTTGCGCTCTTAGTCATCAATTGTTACGTGTTTTGGGGTTATAGATGGATCGTTCTAAAAATGTTTGGTAGGTTGAAATGATAACAGTTTCGAGGAGACAGAAATAATAGGTACCTACCGGTGCTATAGTGTAATAATAAGACAATTAGAGGAGAAGATGAATTAGAAGAAACCAAAGATGTGTAGAGGGAGAGTGGAAACCAATCACAAGTTACAAGTTTAGTATATGTTTACACTAGAGAATCCGATAAATGGAAAACTCGATAAAGAGAAATATCATTTGCCAATCCAAACACACAAACTTATTCCACAATAATTATTGGAGAAATCTTCAAAATTTTGAAACCCTCAAATACCAGAAGATTCTAAGATAGTTCAGAAGAAGATTCTAAATCTTCTAAACAATCTGAAAACACACTAACTCACTTACTCACTTTTTAACTCACACTAAGCCTAATATCTTTCACCTCTACTCATAACCCTTAGAGAAATACACCCAGCTCATACAGAATGTGTTACGATGCTCGCCGTTGTAATGTTGTAGCACATATCCTCCCTCACATCTACATGTAACCATATTATTTGGCCACATATGTGTATATGAGCTCGCGCTTCACATTTCAGCTCAACCACCATCCTATTTCATTCTGAATTCGCTTTAGCGCACCCGCGCACCCCTCTCTCACAGAAAGTGGGGGTGAGCTACCTTTCCTCACGAAAGTGAGGATAGATGGAGGTTAATCCTATTCATAATAGTTATACTTTGCATCATTGTTTTCCTCCTTCATTCAACCTACTTATCCACAAGTTTTCCGTCACAAACCTCTGAAGTCATCTTCATATTATTCTTCTTCCTCTTGGTTATTAACTGTTTCTCAACTTCACTTAATCACGAGTGAAATCTTCATGTATTTCTCTTTTGTACAATATAATTTTCAATTGTAATAGTTTTTCCATTCTATTTCACATAATTTTTCTTTTTGTATCTCCTTCACATTGAAATTGTTTGCATTCACTCTCACTGCATTCATGAAATTAAATATCACTTTGAATTATTCTAAATTTATTTCTCTCCAAAATCTCTGGAAACTGACTCTCTTTCCTTATCCAATCCTCCTATTCCCATCAAACAGAGACTCTCCCAACGGAACTGAACATTTTCACGTCCGATTAATAGTGTAATCACACCTTCTCCATTTGATTTAGACTAAAATCATATAATATTCCTTTTTACATTAATTTATATAATTAATCTAAGCATTTCTTCTATTTCTTTACCATTTGTTGCTCTGGATGCATTTTCTCTTCCACTAATCTCTGTACAATCCCTTATCATTCCTCTTTTATTCCTCATTTTTCCTACTTGTAACCTAATTCAACTATTACAGTTCGGAAACTATGATCAATGGGAAGTCTATTCCTCATTATTTCTAGTAGTGCTCTCAATCCTAGTATCACATCGTTTCATAGCCACCTCCCTCCACCTTCATCAGCATTCGTATTAGCCTCTCCCGCCCAAATAAGTAAATTCTCTCTGACTCTATCCCTGTCTTCCCAACTCTTTCATGCTCCTCTTCTACCTTCCACCTCAACTAAGATAATAATCATAATTCTCTCCTCACCTTAGTCAACGAGCTCTGCCGCCGCCAAGCCAACAACTTCTCTTCTTTCTCCACTCTCTCACACCCACATACTCTCTCTCACACTCAACACCCACATCTCTCTCTTACTCTCAGTTAAACAGCCGACTTTATCACTGCTCTCTCGTTGGCCACAAGTGCCTCTTTCTCATAGTCTGTTTGCTCATTTTGCAGTTTTGTTTCTGATCTGTTGATGAGGAGGGTTGGCGAAAGGAGTTAGGGGCAGAATTTAATGCGACCGAAACGAAAACGATGTGCTATGCTATGAGGCTCCACTTCGTACATGAATGTAATGGCCGAGATCTTTTTCCTGCTCTATATTCTCCACTTTGCCCCACTTTCTAACACATCTCGTTTCTTCCTCCACTTCCACTAATCCTCCACTTCTCACCATTCGCACTCATTCTTCCTACATAAGTCTGTCATTCTGATTTTCTTGTTCCATTTTCATAATTCATTTTCTAATTTTCTAGCCAGACGAAGCAACATGATTTTTGTGATTTATTCGTGAATACAATCTCAAACCATATAAATGATAATTATTAGGAAGGAACAACAGGCTCGGCCCAAACCTATTCCATTCCCAAATGTTGATAATGAATAACATGACGAAGAAAATAGGCTATGTTTCCACTGTAAAACGTCCAAGTTCAATTTTCGTACAAAAATATGATATATGAGCTAGGAATTTCAAATTTAGAAGGATTAAAATACCAAATCATAGTTGAATATTACACTTCATTATCACTGTACATTGAATTAATTAAGTTATTTTTTCAATATTTTCTTTTCATAACCCATTTTATTTCACGTTTCATACCCCATTAATAATATCCATAATTTTTATTTATTCCATTGGGCTTCCGATCAAAGTTCAACATTCCTTGTCGATTTCAACCCTTCAACATTTAATCTTATCCACCTCTTTCGAAACCCCTGAAAATTCTATATCTCACCTTCCATTCATGTTCCCAACAAATTTCCCTTTTCTTTCACATTTTTCGCTGAACTCTCTCCCACTCTTCACTCTGTGTGTACTTTTCATTGATCACCTTCAAATTCTTCAATCGAGGCTCTTTACATCCTTGAACTTTTTCCTCATCTTCTATCTATCTACTTAGATCAACCTATCTATCACCTATAATTTTTGCTCACTTTATTCTCATCTTGAGACACGTTGATCTCAAATAAACTATTATTTTATGAGTTTTATTATTTATTTTATTGTTTTATCTCATTTTATTATTTTGATGATCCAATTTAGGAACACATAGATGAGTTAAGGAAATCGTCACCATAAACTTTCTCCTCTGAATTCTTTCCTTCTCCTCACAACTACTATCATCGTCTCCTTCTTCCTCCCTCACTTAACATATTCTTTGCATCATCATCATTATACCTCTCTGATCATTCTCTTCCGTTCCAAATTCTTCACAAATCTTCTCCCATTCTACTGCTTCCTATTCATAAAACCTCTACCAACCCTTCTCTTCTAAGACCACTACCCTCTTCTTCCAGTACCTCGCCCCACACCAAAATCCTAAAGCAGTAGCCGGAAGTCGGTAGTATTTAGCCAACACAAATAAAGTACAATCCGGATTCTCAGGTATTAATTTTGCGGTGCCAAAGCTGCAAGCCAGTAGCAGCATATCGACTTAGTGCCACCGGAGCTAAATACTCTTTTTAGCCTGTTCTCTGCCTCGGGTGCTGAATACTCTTTCTAGCCACCACCGCCGTATTACTAAGAGCTCTGTAGCCCGCAACACACCACCGTAAGACCTAATTAATTGATGACCTCTTCCTCCTTCCTTTTACAAGCGACGCACATGTTCACAATGATATATTCTCTTTTGATTCGCTGTCTCAAAGAACGGGGAGAAGATGAAGAGAGGGAGAAAACAAGGAAAAATAAGGAGAAGAAATAGAACAGGAGAAAAGGTACGATAGATTGTATATGAATATGAGCCATTTTGTTAATATAGGTATATACAGTGTATTATGTAAAGGTATCATTAGCATCTACAATGGAGAACAACGTGGAACGATATTGAAGACTTGTCCACATTTACCAAGTGGAGATTCCAGTAATGACCCTGGAAATATTGCAATGGACTTTTAAAATGAAATTCCTAAAATATGATAAATTAAATTAGATTCGTAGTCACGAAGAACGGGAGAGGTGAAATAGTTTGATGAATATGGTGTAAAGATAGTGGAATGAAGACTTGATAGGAAAACTTTGAACACTGAACGGAAAGAGGAACTAGAAAATGTGATTTCGAGTTAGATATGAACAATCCAACTTATCATACTTTTTCCTAATCAAGATTATATCAACATTAATAATTCATTGCAATAGATAAACAATGCATGAGAAGGATATTAAAATATAACGTGAGGATGAGTCAACATTGGAGAAGAACCAAAACAAGTCTAGGATTACAATAAATATTAACATTAGATGAGGAATAATCCATGACATCATGGGAATAAATACCAGAGAAAAGTCAAACTGAGGAGAAAGAGTAACTAATGAAGAAGAGAGACAGGCGAAGAGAGAGACAGGGCGAGAGAGAGAGAGTAAGTGAGGTAGTGAGTCATGATGGTCACTGAAACAGGAGCAGCAGTAGATGAATGCAGTACAAAGTGCTTCTGGCCTTCTCAAGGTAATTAGGTGTGTGTGGACTAGAAGCTGGTTGGTCCCAGAGGGGCCATGCAACCCCCCTGACCCTCCTTCATCCACCTCACCCCCCCCCCGGGGGAGCTCGTTACTTTTACTCTAATTATACTTTGCACCCCACCGCTTTATTGCTACACAGAGAATCAGTGAGAGAGAAAAATAAGGAGAGGAAGTTTGGGTACAAGTGAGAGGGAACGATTGTAAAGGGAGGGGAAGGAAAGAGCTAAACAACGACTAGTAGAGCTATAGAGAGGCCGGTAAGAGGGTGTTCAACATTGTCTGAATTAACTTGTATGCCGCAACGTGCTAGCTGTTCCCTGCGCAAAAATATTGCCTCTACTTCTGTTTTGGCTACGAATGACTTTGGGGTAACGGTGTCTTCGCGAGCGGCATCCATCTTCAAGTTGCAATAGCCTTGATTATACAAGTGATAGCAAACTATACAGGAATAGGAATATGATATGGATGAATAAAAATCATTTGTAATGTCTACAAATATTATGATAACAATTATGACAATTACTGAGAATATTTGAATTGAGAACCATTGCGACGTCTTGGACCCATATGCACCATCTTGGCTCAAACAGAGATAATTTTTATCAATTTATTGATTCATCAATACAATCACAAATCATAATCTACAGAAATCACTAGGCGAGAGCAACAGGCCAAGCCCAAAACTGCTCTAATCCCAAATTGTATAAATAGTAAAATTTTCAAAAGGTAGGTTATATTTCCACTGCTGAACATTTGAGTCCAATGATTATTTGAGTTACATGTCCGATATTGAGAAACTAGAAATTATAAATTTAGATAGATGAGCTGTCGGTTCAAACCCGGAATGAAACACGATATAAAAATGCAACCATGGAATCTTAAATTAACAAGATTGATGACGCATATGGCCCATCTCCTCTAAGGGCCGGTTTCTGAGCTCAGGATTCAGCTACGTTCTTAGACTTTAAACAGCTGGAGTCAGAAAATTGGCTTTCCGAAACTGGGCGTAGTCGCGGTTTTTTTATGATAATCTTTATTTCAATAATAAGAAACGTTTTTCCTTGACGAAATGAAACATACCTGAATAATTTTAAAATAGCTAAAACTTCACACTATTTTCTCTTTATTTTATTTTAGTTTTTCGAAATCTAATTTAAACGTGGAGTATGACTACGCCCCGTATCGGAATAGTTATTTGTGCAACTAGTGCGCAAGTTTTTTTTTTGCAACAGCTAATTTTGCAAGAGCGATAAAGAAGCATTACGCGCGAATTACATACAATTTTTTTTCTACGACTGCATAAACCTGCTAAATCACTTATATCTGGCGGAGTTAATAATAATTCGTCTACACTGATATCCATCATGGCTGCAGAATCGGAACAATTAACGAATTTTTTGGTTAAGATCTGACCGAGAGTGGTTTGTCTTTTGGCAAGCTGCTAATCATCAGCTGATTAGCGACCGTAAAGAAACTCTTCTGCGAATGATTAGCGAGCGTAAAAAAATCTATTGCGCATGCGCGGATGGTTAGCGAGCGAAAAAGTAGATTCTCCTCAGAAATAAGCTGTTTTACGAGGAGAATTGAGTATGTAAATTCTTTCTTCACGCACAGTTGTAGAAAATGCAAATTTTCTGACTCCAGCTGTTCAAAGTCTAGAACGTAGCTGAATCCTGAGCTCGGAAACCAGCCCTAAATCAGTTTTGAGAGTAAGCTGAAATTATTATAAAATACAAACCAGAAGAATAACAGATAAAACGAAATTCAGTGATTCGTTCATTTATTTATCATCAGATCTAATTTACGCTGGTGATTGCCCACTCAATTCTTAGAGCCCTTACAAATGATCTATGATAGGGAGAATGCTGATTCGAGATTGATGAACCTGAATTTTATTGGTCTCAAGCAGCCGAAAAGCAATTTCAAAGAAGACAGTCTAATTCAAAGACCTTAAATATGCATAGACTCACATGCAGCGCTAGTGTCTTACTTGGAATTGAAATCCGCCATTGAGGGGGCAATCCATAAGATTATTTATTACATACCAATGCCTTTGTGATCTATAGTATTACAAATAAAGAATATACAATATCTCGTGTTAAAATACCCCAATGGCGGCCTTCAATTTCAAGTAAGAGCTATCATTGGGAAGGCATAGGCATTGTGGGTCTATATCTCTTTAAGGTCTTTGGTCTAATTATTTGGTAATTCAATCATTACAACACTGGGAACAACTCTGTGTTTTTTCCAGAGAGTTTTTCATTCAGTTCGATAGCAAGAATGGAGATATTCCCAGAATAATCGAGAGCTTATTTGAGCTCCGAGTACAGGAAACAAGAATGAACAAAAATAATATTCACAATGAAATTACGGTCACATACTTTTTAGCAAATAATAGAAGTCTTAGCTGAGACATGAGCTCTCCCCGTAATAATTGAGTTGATCACAATAATAATGCTCCCATACACTAATTTTCAGCTCTATTTTCCTCATTTGGTACCACAATAATGGCCCAAAACTAATTTTAAGACCTTGTACTTTGAATTTTTGTACGATCTAAAGAGAACAATGAGAAGAATATTCAAATTGACCACGGCTACTAAACACCAGAACCTTCATGTTTATTATAATACATGGAGGATGAAAGGGCACATACATTGCTGGGCCATTATGTTTGATGGAAGAAAAAACATGAAAAGGCTGAATGTTGATTGGCGGAGGAATGAAGACAAGACGAGCGGCGATGGAAAAATGAAGTAGAAAGAAGAATAGAAAGAGTAAGTGGAAAGCGAAGAAGAAGAAGAAAATAAAAAATAAATGGTCGGGCTACTTATTATTTCCACTCCATTTCAATGTTTTCCCATCTAGGGCTCCTCTTCATTTTTGAAGATGAGGAGAGAAGTGGGGTAGATTCTTCTTCGTTGTTCGTCCTGAAGAGTTTATCATGAGCAGCATTCTTCCATTCTACTCATCATTTTTGTCTCTCATCTCCGGCAATCTCTTCTTCTATCTTTCATTGCTCACTCTTTTTCATTCTCCATTCTTACTTCCGGGTCGAGTACTCTTTTTGGTCTCAATTTCTGCTCACTCATCTTTTTCATTTATGAACCTTCGAGCATTCATTCTTTTCCAATACATCAATCATCATTTATTGGATCATCTATGGATTATAATAAATCTGGATGAACAATAGGGGACAGAGTTTTGTATCTTCTCAAATTCAAGTTTTGTCTCAAAATACATGGATATTATAAATCATACATATCCACATCCTATCACCTTATATGGAAGCAACCTTGAATCTGTTGATAATAATTGGCAGATCATCATGAGTGTTTTGAAACATCTAAATTCAGATCATACATAAAACAAAATAGATCTCCTTCACACTCTTCAATTATTCTGGTGTTCTTTCAGAGCAAGATCGTTCCAAAGAATTACTTCCTTCTTTTCATTTGATTTCCCATTAATCTCAGGTTCAACTGTTTTGTTATCATGATTCTAATCGTGGTTGACAGTTCGTTGAAGGACATTCACTTTTAAGCTTCAAGATAGCCTTAAAAAACTACTAAAGCTGGAATTTGTTTGTTCATTAGCTTATTCCAAATTAAATTATCATATAACTGGTGCATGAATTTCTCTTCCACTAGTCTCTATATTCAAAGATTGAGCTCTTACCTGATGAAATTTTTGAATCAAGCTATAGCATTTGAACTGAGGTCTATTGAATTCTGCTGAGCGAATTTGCCCTTCTCAGCATCTGGAAAGGAAATATATAATATTAAGTTACAGGAAATGATAACAATTTATAAAAATCTCAACAACTTCTTGAAATGAGTGATATTATCTGAAACTTATTGATCGGAATTCGAGAGAGGAGTTTTTGATGTTGCTTGCTGTTCTAATGATTCCTACGACATCGTTGATGAATTTGATGATCAAATAAGATAGTGAAAAATCAAATCAAATTTTATTCTCACAATTTACAAATAATACAGTACAGTTACAGTTTATCTATATATACCCTTACGTTATGAGAGACTCACATGTAGGCTTAAGCCTGTGTTTGTGAGGGCCTGGCGTAATTCGCTGAATTTGAACTCGATAAACTAAATTATGAAAATTTATATTATATTAAACTAAATTGAGAAAAATACAGATTTGAAAAAATGATATGAGTAAATGTTGATATTATAGGAAGAAAACAAATAATTGGCTGCAGAAACAGCCAGTTATAATTAATGACTAAAGGTTAGTGGAACTAAAAGGTAGATACACTATAGCAATGCAATTAAATACCAAGTTATAAAGAATTTTCCAAAACATGTAATACTATAACAGTAAACTACACTGGCTACAAAAAAAAATAATAATAAGCACTATGGGACTTGGATTTCGAAGGACCATAGACAAGATCACCAAGTTCCACATTCTCTACCTATATACAGAGAGAAGCACGCGTTCAGACTCCTCTTGGTCACTTATTAACCACTTCTCAACAAGTCGCTTATACTGGCCTGATCTGTAATTTTGAAAAGTTTTAAGATAGTCAGGTATGTTTCTAAGTATTATGTGTGACAGGTACTGAATATTAGTTGTTGAATATGTTTTATTTAATCTTGGAGTCTGTATATTGTTTATATGTGATGCTCTGGTGGGCATCTTATCTTAATATCAAATATCACTATCCAGATTTAAATTCATTTGCAGTTCAATAATTAAAGACTGCAATTAACTACTATCAATTGGAGAGTTCAATTGAATTATTTGTATAATATTATCAGACAGTTATCATTTGAAAGAGTTTTCAATTATTCTATTTTCTCATGACCTGATAATTCCAAGTTCGAAAATATTTTTGATTTCATACTACTGATCTGGAAGTCTAATAGTTAGTAGCACGTAAACTTGATGTTGAACAGAAGTCCTATTACTTGCTGGCTACTTCTCAGCTGATTGTTTTAATGACTACAGAACCTCAAATAATTGAGATTAATAATAAATCAAATCGGAAGATATTATTATCAAAACGTGCAAACGATTGGATTGTTTAGATGGAAAGACAAGAGAGCATTTGACAAGTTATCTTGGCAACTTGGATGAGACATTTTACCCCGAAATAGAGAAAGAAATGTCGAGTTCATGAGAGTTAGGATAATGATGGGGAATATCTGAATATAATTTAGTAAAGAAGGTTGGATGGGATTAATATACAAAAGAGAAGGATCTCTGAGGAATGAATAATGAGACAGAAAAAGAGTGAGAGGATCAGGGAATATAATAGATTAATTGACTACTAGATATATTATTTGACTACTACTTATATTATATAAGGGAAATGAGTGAAAAGAGAAACCTGTATCAGGATTAGATAAGAATTGAGTGGGAAAAGAGAGTGAGGGATAGGGAAGGGAAAAATAGAATGATGAGAATGACAGATTCAGAAGGCGAAAGAATGGAAAAAGTAAGGAGACGACGAAGGCCAAGAAGAAGATAAACCAGGGAAAAACAAGAATAAAATGAGGTTAGGAACAAGTGAGGGGGGGAAAGAAGAAGTAGAACTAGGAGAAGATGGATGAGATGGAGAAGAAGGAGAAGAATAGGCAGAAGGAGAAGAAGGAGAAGAAGGAGGAGAAGGAGAAGAAGAAGGAGAAGAGGAGAAGGAGAAGAAGGAGAAGAAGGAGAAGAGGAGAAGAAGGAGAAGAAGGAGAAGAAGGAGAAGAAGGAGAAGAGGAGGAGAAGGAGAAGAAGGAGAATAAGGAGAAGAAGGAGAATAAGGAGAAGAAGGAGAAGAAGGACGAAAAGAAGAAGAAGAAGAAGAAGAAGAGAAGAAGAGAAGAAGGAGAAGAAGGAAAAGAAGAAGAACGAGAAGAACAAGAAGAACGAGAAGAAAGAGAAGAAGGAGGAGAAGAAGTAGAGGATAGAGAAAATGGATAAGAAGAAGAAGAAGAAGGAGAAGGAAAAATTACCTAGAACAAGAAGAAGCAGAAGATGAAAAGTGATGAGAAAGTGAAACAGAACGTGGATAATGCTCAAAGAAGAACGATTCCGTGGGAAATGTGTTTGATCAATGATGTATTTTAGCTTTAGCCCATTTATTCAACAAGTTTAATTTCCTTCAGATCCAATTTCCTTTAATGTGACAACCTTGATGCTCCCCTCTCGCTTCTTCTGTCTTCCAATTTTCTTTTGGTTTGTCTTGAACCGGCAGAAAGAGGGAGAAGAGAAGGGAGAGAGAAGGGAAACTGAGTGATGCTTTCTAAAACATTGGACATCGTTAATCGAAACTTATTTTGTTTGTCATACAGTTTCCATTGAGTAGAACTGATTTGAAATTATTCAGTTCAACTGCTACCAATATAAACTGCTCATTATGGACTAATTCGATGTAAATTAAACTTGAATACGAGTGAATCCACGAAGGGTGAGTGTCAAGCTTGATAAGAATGGACCTAGTTCAAATGAAATTGGAGTTCAACTTAATTCTCGACCTAATAGTCAATTCGTCAGTTGAGTTATTATGACACCATTCTAATCTTGCTTGTGTTCATAATTTGAAATTTAGTTATTCATCTCAGTTTATATTGATAAATGATCAAAAGAAATTATCATTAGTGATAGCTATATTGTGATCAGAATTTGAATATGAATATACGTTTCAATATAAAAATTCGACTGAGTCACTGTTCCATAATTCAATAAATTCATATTTGGCGATATTCCATAATTCCATAATTTGACGATAGGCTATATGTGTGTTTTCATTTCATTACATTTCAATACATTCCAATCGATTGAACCATTTCCAAATCCATTTCTGAATATTCAAAACTCAAAAATAATTCACTAAAGAACAAGTGAATCCAATAGAGACAATTTTTGTCTTCATATAATGCTACTAGCATCATGTGGTCAGGAGTAAATAATTTTCAATTTCAATTCCAATTCATTCAAAACTCACAAAAATGAGAAAAAGCTATATTTTATTTATTTATTTACAATGCAAATGACACTAATGTAATAACATTGAAAGATGGAATAATAAGGTAGTCCTTGTGCTATGTTTCTTCCGAATTTATAAGTGACAAAGTCCAAGATAAGGTTAGAATTTCACGTGGACAATTTTTATAAAATTTTAGTCCAAAATAAACATTAAAACTATAAATTTTGAATTAAGATGGCTTGGTTATACAAAACAATAACAGTAACAATGATATTAACACGTAAAAGACAATATTACTAAAATGATGTGTGGTGGGAGAAACATCAATTAAACAAATGGATGATTTATCGTATTTGACTATGAAACTGCAATGTCATTTTGCATTATGCTCATTGGTAGTAAATGAAAGATTATCGTATTTAAATGAATAAGAAACTGCACTCTAATTTTTTCTACTATGTAAACGGTCTACTTATGTAAAGGTAAATCCAATTCTCTCTTTCATTCCACTTTAATAATAGCCATGCATATTTCCACTAAGCTTCCCATGAAGTATCTAAAACATTTTCTCCAACAACAGAAATAATATGAGAGCCATAATACTATATCGATGACAATAATTTTACCAATACAGCCCTGGAATCAGATCACATCACATATTGCAACATAAGCAGCAGCAGCAGCAGCACAGACTTTGGCCGGAATATAGAGGGAAAGTCAAGTGAATAGAGTCGATGAGGTTGATCTCATATACAGTTGTATTATGAAGTGCAGCTTGCTGGAGTCCAATAGCAGAGGAAAGAGGGAAAAGAGGAAGATGAAGGTGTAGTCAACGGTGGATAAGTTGAAGGAACAAGGGGGGGGGAAGGATGTGTGGGAGGAGTGCAGGAGAATTAGGTAGTGGGGGAAAGGAGGATGAGAAGGAGCAGAAGAATGAAGAGAAGAAGAAGGGAAACAAGGATAAAAGAGAGGAGCGAAAACAGTGTTAGAGAAATGAGAATTTGGAGGAGGAGGAGGAGGAGGAGGAGGAGGAGAAGAAGAAGAAGAAGAAGAAGAAGAGAAGAAGAAGAAGAAGAAGAAGAGAAGAAGAAGAAGAAGAAGAAGAAGGAGAAGAAGAAGAAGAAGGAGAAGAAGAAGAAGAAGAAGAAGAAGAAAAAGAAAAAGAAGAAGAAGAAGAACAAGAACAAGAACAAGAACAAGAAGAACAAGAACAAGAAGAAAAAGAAAAAGAAGAAGAAGAAAAGAAGAAGAAGAAGAAGAAGGAGAAGAAGAAGAAAAGAAGAAGAAGAAGAAGAAGAAGAAGAAGAAGAAGAAGAAGAAGAAGAAGAAGAAGAAGAGAAGAAGAAGAAGAAGAAGAAGAAGAAGAAGAAGAAGAAGAAGAAGAAGAAGAAGAAGAAGAAGAAGAAGAAGAAGAAGAAGAAGAAGAACAAGAACAAGAACAAGATCAAGAACAAGAACAAGGAGAAAAAGAACAAGAAGAAAAAGAAAAAGAAGAAGTAGGAGGAAAAGAAGAACAACCATAACGAGGGAAATGAGAAGAGAAAGAAAAGAGTGGAAGCAGTAGGAGGGAAAGAAGAGCGTGTAGCAGAATAAGGAGATAGGAAAGAACGAGAAGGAATAATAAAGATAATAAGAAGGAGATGACGATGAAAGGGAAAAAGATGAAGGGGGTGCAAAGGAGGAAGAAAAGAAGAATTAAGAGGTGCAGGAAAATGAGTGGGGGGACGTGGTAGATGTAAGTAGATGTGAGAGGAGAAAATGGATAAGTAGAATGAGAATAATATAAGGAAAACAAAGGAAAAAGGTGAATAGTTGAAGCTGTGGAAGGAAAAGAATAAGAATAAAAGAACAATTGGGATAAGGAGGAACTGTAGAAAGGAGAAAGAGGGAGCAGTTTGCGGAGAAACCAAAATCATCTAAACGCAATACAAGGAGTCTCCGAAAAAGAGCAAAATGTGAGGCTCTTTTAGATTCAAGCCAATAACTGTATGGAGGCCAGCCCATGTCGAAGCCCACACAACCCCTTCAAACCATAGCTTATAAACCTCTTCCCTTCATCGTCTATCCTTTCCCCTCTCTTCTCTCACTCATCTTCTTTCTCCCACCAACTCACACCCAAAACTCATCGAGAAACACAGGCGTGAAAAATATACCACCCCGAATTGAGAAGTAGCGCCAGGAATATCTTACGCAATAAAGGTGCATCGAAAGCAGAAATTGAATCCAATTCAATTGAATACAATCTATCAGCTCTAACTTATCGGTTATAAAACGTTATCATAAGTAGTTTGCTGGTTTTATTGGTTGAAATTCGTTAAAAAGTACTAGTGTCCTACACAATAGTAAGCTTTCATAGAATAGGGACTTTCCTATAGACATAACATACATCTCCATTTGAAATGTAGTAGACTATACATTTGAAAAGGGAAAGTTTTAAATATCAGCCTATTATGCCTCTTAGAAAACTATGATAATATATGACTGAATGAATAAATAAGTATTACCATAGAGAAACAATAGCATAAATAGATATCCCATGGTATAGGGCGTTTATGTCGCAACTTTTACTGTTATCTCAAGCCGTAAAATTCGACAATAACCAACAGTAATCGACTTGAGATAACAGTAAAAGTTGCGACATAAACGCCCTATACCATGAGATATCTACTTACGCTACGCTACGTTATTGACTCTCTATGGTATTACATAAACTTGCATTATACAAATATTGCACTTTTGGACTTCTTCACTATTAATTCCAATTTAAAAGAGGGATAGTAAAAAGTAAATTCGTATGGCTTTTGTTGGTGGGGAGTCCCTTGCGGGAAGGTCCCACCGCCTGAATATATAGTTTAAGCCGTCAATGGGCCTTACGACTGTCATACTTCAGCCGGAACCGACAATTTAACGTGCCCATCCGATAACACGGGAGTGATCTGGTTAAAAAACTTTTGGGTATTGAGAGGGTTAGAACCCGGGATCTCTATGCTGCTACGCAAGCACTCTATCCACTGGACCACGGATCACTCCAGAGGGATAGTAAGCTAAGCTTAGTTTCCCACTTCCAGATTATAATATA
Organism: Nilaparvata lugens; assembly: GCF_014356525.2. Taxonomy (NCBI): domain Eukaryota; kingdom Metazoa; phylum Arthropoda; class Insecta; order Hemiptera; family Delphacidae; genus Nilaparvata; species Nilaparvata lugens. The sequence goes on from NC_052515.1 coordinate 20,565,910, forward strand.
TATTATTACAGATCATTTCAATTATTGTTTTGAATAATAAATTATTGAAATGAATGAATAATAATGAATATGGAGTTTGGTGTTGCTCATTCCATTATTACTGTTTTCAAATCAAACTCAGAACTACACGTTGCAGAAAAGCATCCAATTGAAGTGAATAGTACCAGATTGTGAAGCGTCTCTCACATATTCCCTCAAATAATTTTTGTCAGTTTTTATCAAGTACAACATTCCACAGAGGATCTTGCAATAAGTAACCATATTAAGTGTATGAATATTTGAGCCGATTCAGTTAATATCATTTCGCACTCCACAGTTGAAAAACTGCTGCGCAGGAAATTGGAACCCATCTAAAGCTGAAAGCTCTCTTAATATGAAATACCATATCTCATCTCTCATTATACTTCACATAATATTTGAGGCCTTGCCTAGAGCTTATGTGAGCATGTTTAAAATGGAATAATGAGGAAAATTCCTCTCATAAATTGAATGATAGGATTTCTTCAGAAATATGAGAATATACAGTGTCTGCTAAGTCGATCCCTATTTTCATACAGCTATAATTTCTTTATTTATAAACCAATTTTGTTAGAACTACATTTGTTTGATATAGCACTCCTTGAGGATGGGTTTAACACCAATTTTAATTTGTTTCAGTTTAAAAATGCCCCTCTCTTGACTGTGGAAGAACGAGCCGAAATAGCAGCTCGTTATGAGGTCTGAGGATCTGTGGTGCGAGTACAAAGATGGTGGAGGGCTGAACGAGGGATCCATGCAACACTGGATGCAAAAACTGTTAAGAATAATTGCTATTCCAAATTACTAACAACAGGGAGTTTCGCAGATAGAAGACGATCAGGAAGACCATCAACGTCAAGGACAGCAGAGAATGTTGACAGAGTTCGTGAAATTTTCATGAGGAGCCCTAAGAAATCACTGCATCAAGGATCACGTGGAAGGTGTCTTTCACGTTACTCTATTGCAACGATTCTTAAGGAAGATCTCAATGTTTTTGCATCCCGTGTTGCATGGATCTCTCGTTTAGCCCTCCAACACCTTTGTACTCGCAGCACCACAGATCTCCAGAGCTCATAAAAAGCTGCTATTTCAGCTCGTTCTTCCTCAGTCGAGAGAGGGGGCATTTTCAAATTGAAACTAATGAAAATAATTGGTGTTTGACTCAACCTCAAGGAGTGCTCTATCTAACAAGTTGTTCTAACAAAATTGGTTCATAAATAAAGAAATTATAGCTGTATGAAAATAGGGAGTGACTTATCAGACACCCTTAGTACGTTATTTGTCATCGTCCTATAGAGTAATGAGCATGTTGAGCCTACCAAGTCTGATGAAGTGATTTTGGATTCAAAATATCCTTCATTAGGCGGAGTAAGTATTATTATAGATATTTTTTTACTATCACAAACTATCATTACCAATCTCATCTCAACCTATCCAATATCCTACCATCCATTCTCCACGCACAAGCCTGGAGTCAATGTGGGCATCACAATCAACAGAAATGATCCACAATCTCAGTCATTACCACTGAATCACAACTTTCTCTTTGCTCATTTTGACAGGACACCAACATAAAAATGCGGAACAAATGACTGCGCACTCGACTAGTATCCATGTAAATCCCTCTGGGTTGACGACCCTCATGGCCGAAACACACATCTAGTTGTGACGGGTTTAGAGGAGAAGGAGGAGCAGGATGAGAAGGAGGGGCTGATGGAGGAGTAGGTGGTGAAGGAGGACGAGGAGGAGGAGGAAGAGAAGGAGGACGAACACAATCGGTATCCAGTGGTCCGCACCGTTTGTTTTCAAACTGTCCAAAAACCCTTTTATCCCATGCGTACCTCAAGCTCTGCTGCTGGACCCCCGGTTTACACATGTGACTAGATCTTCTACAACGGTATAATCGTTATGTTATCGGTCACTCTTTGTTCTGTCTCTTCATCCACCTCTTCCTACCGCTCCTCCTCCTCCTACTCCTCCTCCACATCATGATCCTCCTCGTCTCCACGGTCCACACTCCATTGACATTTTCCCCTCACATCTAAACCTCCACTCAAACAACCCTTCAGATAAAGCCCGGCCTGAAACACACTGCACCGATTAACATAGCGCCTGTATATGAGATTAACGGTTTAGGTATTTGATCAATGGGTATTATGCAGGCTTATTGAGTGGATTGCCTTTTTTGGTTGGTTTTTTGGTGTCGGCTTGAGTGATTGAGATTTGTGATGAATACTGATATTTATTCTAATTATATAGACAAACGCAATAATTCCATTCTTCATCTTAGATTCTATTTTTATGTGTATCAATATTATATTTCTATAGTTTACTGAGATTTCATGCTGTAGAAAGATTGAAAGATTCGTGACGAAAATGGATTGACTGATTTCTAGAGATTCACTGGTTTTCAATGTCAAGTTTTCATGATTCTAGTAGTAAACATTATAGTTGTAGGAGGCCGGTACCGTGAGCATATAACTGAAACTGTTTTCGTGAATATACCTACCGATCTATGGAAGGTTACAGTTTTAACTACGTGAGACACTTCTCAAGTCACATACTTCTGATGATCTGACTACTAACTGGAACATCCACTGAAATCGTAGAAACCAGGCATAAGAGTAGTGTATTATTGAAATCAGTTTCAATAATTTAGAACGGTAGGCTCAAAAACAATACCAAAGTACCCTTTTAAAAACTTATTGATATGATAAAGCTGCTGGTATCATTTTTCAACTAACAGAATAAAGAAGCCCTGAAGAAATAAGTATTCAGAACGGTAGGATTTTTAAATTGGAAGTAAAGCTGACACGAAATACTTTGTTAGAATCTCACAGTTGACAGAACTCTGAACAGCCACCCAATAAAACAATGATACGCGATCCAAAAATAAATCAGTGGTGAGGAGATGGTTGAATGATTCATCTTAGATTGAGAGTCTCATAATTTAAAAATCGGTTGGATATTATAAACTCAACTAAAGTAGCGGAAAACACGTCTTCCAGAAGAAACTCCATCTGTTAAATAAGATTGTCCAAGTTTTCCAAAGTCTTCATCCATCAGAGAAGAAGAGGAAAGGTCAGGCACAAACTTTCCATATCATTATCTATGGGGAATATCCACTCTAATATCGATTTCAAAAGGTCTGTTGCACGAATATCCAATTGAATTAATCCACCAGAATCCGGTTTACGTTAGATTCATTCATTGAATCCATTAGATGACACTATTTACGGCATTCAAATCGAATTTCTGTGCAATTGCCTTAAAGTCTTTTCATTAAAAGAAACTGTTTTGTAGGCCTATCATCAGGATATTCCAATGTATTTACGAGAAAAATCAACAATAATCACAGAAGCATCTATTGGAGCTTTAGACTCAAATATTTAGTTGAAGGTGAATTATTATTAAAATGTTGGGAAATTCTCTCATCTGATAAGAATTGAATGGCTACAATGAAAGAGGAAGGTTAAAGACTAAACTTATTGCCCTATATCACTGGAAAGTGAAACTAGAACGAAGTTACAAAAGTGCTAAACCAAATTCATGAGCAATATTAGAGTCCGTATAGATCCAAGGTTTCAACAAGAATGGAATTCATGTAATCTTATTAGAATGATTGAGATGAATCTTGTGAGATAAAGTGATTCAATCCAAGTTAAACGCCTGGGAATAATAAAATGGAGACTAAACAAGCAAAATCTTTGTACGGATATGAGGGTTAACATCTTTAAAATGTCTATTAGATTATAGGGGTGGAACCATGATGGCGCACTTAATCTAACCTACATAATTGTGATTCACAGTCACCCCTACCTTCAAGAGACACCTTTTCAGGTTGTAATAATTTTTCTTTAGAGCACCACCAACACTTTCATTTTCTTTCATCCCTTACTTTGTAAGCAAGAGCCCCGTTTACTAAACATGTATTCATAGACCTCCACCACCCTCACAACTCCATATTTATGCGGGTCCCTCCGGTAGGTGTGTGAGTACATTCACACCAGGGAAGATATAAGGGTTGAGAAAAAATTAATTGCATTTCCATATTATGAAACGGATGTGATGCAAATTTCTGGAATTTGTGACTTCACAAAGGTATCAGTTCCTCCACAACAAATATAACGTTGGGAAACATATTTTGAATCTTCTTTCATGAAATTTATTGCCGCGGATCAAAGAAATATTCTCACAAGTTACAATAATGATTGAAGAAGCTCAGTTTTATTTTTCTCACATCCACATTTATAAGACTTGTACATGGGGCTGCAGTTTCATGTTGAAACCAAAACATCTTATGCTGTAGTCCAGTGTACAATCTACTATAAAATGTGGATGCGACAAGAATAAATCTGTGTTTTCCTAATTATGGAAAGAGTCTACCATATCAATTCTCATTTGACAATACTTATTATAATCATGATTTTTCCACGTGGAAGCTTTTCTAGGATTCCATTCCTGCTCTAGTACTGCAGTTGGTAATGTGTTCAAGAATTGATTGAATACTTGTCAGTAGTACTATGACTAATAAAAATTATGATAATCAATTGGGTAGCACTTTGAGAATTGATGATCTCGATCACACCATGAAACTGGAACACATGAGTGACAATGTTTGTTTGAGATAATTTTTTATTACGAGATCAATCTTAATCAAGCGATCATTCAAGAAAAATCATGAGAAATCATTTTTCAATTGCGCGTCGATGTATACACAAAGTTTTTTGAAATTTTGCATTTCAAGGATAATGAGAAGGGAGAAGGAATCTCCTCCATACTCCGATATCACTTTATCATCTACTCTGAAGATAGTTATTAATCAGACTATAGAATTATTCATAATCAATTATTCAATAATCAAATGTCTGGAGAAGCCGGTGAACAGGTGACACCAGATACTTGTCTGGATGAGAGAACTGCGTGAGGTCTACTGTTCACAGAACTACCAGTATATTATATTGAATGCACATTTTCCTAACTCATCCATCCAAACCAAAACTACTTCAGTAAATCTGAAAAAATGAACTTATTGAAATGAACTACATTCGAATTTTAAGCTGATAATTGATCATTCTCTGATCAAATCGATATTGCGAATACATAGCCCTTGCTCCTGAAAATAATATGTTTCCACGTGATTAATTTCAATGATTTGATCGAAAACTGGTATATGATTGAGTAATGTAACATAAATACACTCATGCTACTTATGGTATGTTTCATAGGTATGTTACCTACATAAGTGTAAAATGAGTGTTACACTTCTGTAAGCACTTATAATGGTGCTTGCTTACACACACGTGCTTACATAGGTGTAAGTGTTACATAAGTAGTGTATGTGGCAGAAGAATTGATCAGCTAAACCAATAATTCGTCTACAACATATAACCGACCCAAAAACATATTTTGGATTTCTCAACACATTTTTCTACGTTCTAAGTTCTAAACTGTCTCTCCCTTCCTCACATTCCACCCTCTACGCACGCCCTGATTTTCCGTTTGAGAGAAATTGTAATTAAAGTGAAGCAGTAACTACGTCACACATAACTCGTCTCATCTTCACACGACGGCTTTTCACATCTTGCGCGTTTTGTGAGTCATTACCAAGTAATTTATATTTTATGCGAGCCACGGGACTCAGTGAAGCACTGACTGTGTCATGGGTCAAGGATTTTGACACTGCTGCGATTTTGAAGCGTATGACGCCGTTGGGACAGATATGTCCGTTACGCTCGACAAAGGCCTCAACTTTTCAACGAATTAATCTTCTCCCATGTCGACGAATTTGTTTATATCTCAGAGAAAAATACAGAGATGAATAGGCTTTCAGTAAATTAGGGATTTTTTAGCTCAGACAGGAAAATGTTGAGAAAAAACAGCTTAGTATGATATTCATCTCATCATGAATAATGTGATCTTCCTATTATAAAAAACTGCTAACTATTCTAGATAGTCTATTTTTAGAGTCTCTTGGAGAAACCCTCTCCTGGGTTGACTGAATGCATCATACGCTATTGACAACATGATCAATATCACATGGTTGAGGTTGATCGAATTGCTGGTAGGCTATTTTTTATACTCCCAAATTGTTCCTTCAGAAATAGTAGTAGGTCTAATAACCTGTATTATAGTATAAACTGTAGTACTGAGGTAACCCTCTGTAAAAGAAGTCCATTTTTGAACAGGAAAACATCAATCAATAATATTATCAATCATTGATTCAATATCAATTACTAATTTACTCCACACAACAATAAAAAGACATAATTATCCTACTTTTATACCAGGATCCCAGAACAGATTCTGTTTGCAGTAACGCTCCCACGCTTTTTTTCCAATTTATGATTATCTTCAATCAACTAACTCCTTGTATGAATAAGCAAATTATTAAAGGTCGTATCATGAGAAACTGCTACGGTATTGAAAACACAAATTGAAATTGTAATGCAAACACAACACAACTGTAATGCTACGGTATACCATATTTCTTCACGTTCTTTCTAACCCGGCTCGGGCTAGATATTATTTCCTCCGGCTTACTTTCATCTAAAACAGTGCAATGAGAAAGAAAAGTCATTGGTGAACAGCAGTAATCATCCGCTGGTTTGGCAAGGAGCGTTGTAGTCAAAGGTAACGACCAAAACCAAAGAGCAGGCTCGAAAATCAGCAGCAACAGCAGCAATATAAGAAGATATAGAGTGAAAAGATAGCGTGGAAGGTGGGAGAGAAGAAGCGGTGAATTGAAAGGAGAAAGAGAAGATGATGATAATGGTGATGGACGGGGACGTTGAAGAGAAAGAGGATAAGAAGGAGGAGGAGAAGGATAAGTAGAAGGAGAAGGAGGAGTAGGAAGAGAAAGAGGTGGAGCAGGAGAAGGAGACAAGAAAAGGAAGAAGAAGAAGAAAGAAGAAGAAGAAGAAGAAGAAGAAGAAGAAGAAGAAGAAGAAGAAGAAGAAGAAAAGAAGAAGAAGAAGAAGAAGATGAATAAGAAGAAGAAGAAGGAGAAGAAGAAGAAAAAAAGAAGAACAAGAAGAAGAAGAAGAAGAAGGAGAAGAAGAAGAAGATGAAGGGAGAAAAGCAGCAGGTAGGGTTGAACAGCCAGTTGAAATATCTTTGATCGAGCAATTTGGCATTTTGGCTTCTGTTTCCGTTTTGTGCCTTGGTCCAAGAATTGAGGAGACAGCTCCAGGGAATTGAGGAGGAGCTCTGGTCTCTTTTAAGAGACAACCTCTGGTGAGCAATCAAGGATGGCCAACTGCTATGATGTTCTCGTCCTGGCCTGGGAATTCAACGAAATTTGTCTCCTCCAGACCTATTTTTCGTTTTTCCTCAACTATCTTCTCCTGTTTCTACTTCATTTTTCCTCATCCATCATCTTTTTCTTTTTCCCTTCCTCCTTTATTTCATTTTCATCCTTCATCTTATGTTTCTACAACCTTATCTTATCCTGTTGCAACGTCTTTTTTCCACATTCACTATCTTTCCCTGCCTTTCTCCCCTTTACGTTATTCTCATCCTTTATAATGTTGCGTGTTTCTACACCAATGTGTTCTACACAAAACACTTGAGGCGATTTTTACTGATCAGCTTTATTACTTATAACACTATAACACACGTGAGTATCTAACTATAAACTGATAACTACCTAATAACTCACACAGAAATATCACAAGTGTACGTTAACTAGTATAAATAACTGTTCAAGAATAACTGTCACCAAGAATTATAACTGTGAAACTAACTACAAAAATATATTATCACCGTTATCTCCTCTCTGTCACGATTATAAGTACCAATGATCCCCACTCTGATTTCTCAACCAACTCCGACTGTGACACGCGCCATTTTATACAGGCAACAGAACTCTCGAGAAGGTTGTGGAGGTGTCGAACACGCCAGACCAATCTCAGCGCTTTTTGATTACCAGAAGGTTCCGGACCGCGCTTGTCATTGGTCGACGGGCTCCTGCACCAAGACTTGAACTCACTCGAAGAATCTGGAAGCTCCTCTGAAGGCCTCATCCATAACAATATTCTGTTTCTACAACCCCTTCCTACTCTTTAATCTCTTTCTACTCCTACTCCTTTCAGCTGTTTACCCTGTTGTCAATATTTACAGTGCAGAAGTCTTCGGGGTGAATTACAGCATTCAATTTGGATCTTCGTTTAATAATTATTCCTTCCTACTCAATTCTATAGTAATCTCGCATTACTATTTTTTTCTTGTTTATTCCTGTGATTCTTTGTGACCTTTCAAACTATCTCACTTCATGCGTCTTCCTTCTCCATTCTCTTCATATTGAAGTCTTTCATTTTATCCATCTTGTCCACTCTCTTTCTTTCTCTATGTTGGAGTGTTGATGGAAAGTATATCTCCACCTTCCCATTATAACAACTTCACATTATTAACAAGCTCCTTTCTAAAGGTGCATTTTCGTTTGTGCGTAAATTTCCGCAGTCGACGACGACAAGCATTGATGACATTCACATTGTCCAAATTTCAAGTGTGCTTAAATAGCTAATCAAATAACTTTTCATTATTTGAGTTTATTTTTCAAGAATCAAACAATCATAATAATATCAACATATTGCCATTCAAAAGTATAAAAAGTATAAGCTCAACCTCTCCCAATAAAACAGAATCTTTCAGGTTATTTAGACAAATTGAAATCTACCCAATGTGACACCCTGTCGTGGTCGACGACGGCATTTACGCACAAACGAAAATCCAACTTAAGTGTGTGATCACATTGGATGCGTATATGTGCAAGTGCAAGTCGCATCATGCATGAGTCTAAAAACAAAATGTGAAAAGTGCCATTGTAACACGTTGTGACTTGCATGTTGCTGCTCACACTGAACGTATCTAGCAACTGCACGCGCGTTAGGTGTGAGCGTTTTTATTGCTTTCAGTTTCCAGTTGGATTTACGAAGTCTCCTTCTTCTTTCAAACAGGGATTAGGCTATTGTCTGTCCTGACTCACATTCAGCTTGTAATTACAATAAAAAAATAATAATGAATGAATGTATAAATTCAATTCAATTCAATTTATTCAATCCACAATACAAGACACAAGATACATTTACATAGGCAACATATCTAAAACCAAATTTTTGAATATTTTCCCCACATAGACGGATCTGAATGTGGCGAGTAAAATAATTAATAACATCAATATAATTAAATACGTCATTATCATCATAAGCACCACTATAATCTACTGTTTTTTAATTAATAATAAGTAATAATCATTGCCATCTTTTTCGTGGCCTGCCTATGTTTCTTTTGCCTACCGGTTTATACTTGATGATAATAATAATTCATCATCTCATCTTCACTTCAGGGATTAGGTTTATTAATGAACCTGTTCCGGTACCCATCTCTTTCTTGGTCTCCCTACATCTCTTTTTCCTGTAGGTCTATAGTTTTGGACTACAACGGGAATTCTTCCAGGTGGCATTCTATCCAAATGACTGCACCAGTTGCGTCTATTTTGAATAATTCTTTCATGTAGAGGAGCAACCAATAAACCCTGTCTTATATCAGTGTTTCTTATTCTATCAACTCTAGTGCAGCCAAATACACTCCTTAGAAACCTCATTTCTGCAGCTTGAATTCGACTGTTCATTCTACGTGTGTGATTTCCCACTTCTGAATTCTCACTTCCATATATAGGAGAGTCGGAACTGCAATGGTATTATAGAACTTTATTCTAGTTTCTTGTCTTGATTTATTTTTAAGGTTTCTATGTATAGTGCCACATATTTTCTGAAACTTTGAAATTTTATTGTATACATCAATATCTGTATCATATGTTACATCATTGGATAATAATTCTCAATGGAAACCCATCATCTCACATTCGTTTCATATGCTCTTTCCATTGCTGACGATACGATGCAGCTCTCTCATTCAGGCAGTAGATATTTCGTTCCTTCCGTATATTCTCATTCCTGATGTGATCTCTTCTGTCACAGCCCTTACTTCTGTGGAGAAATCTCATCTCAGCTGCCTGCACTTTACTCTCAAGTGGCTTTGATGTTACTCACGATTCACTGCCATAGAGTAGTAGTGGAGCTGCCATTGTCTTATAAAATTTCATTATCGTGCTTCAAGATTTACGAAGCTAATAATTGAATTTCCAAGCGAGAATACCTATCTGTTCGAACTTCGCCGAGTTATACGAGACAATATTATTATTATCATCATCGAATTCCAATTACATTTTGTCTACACATAATTTATTCCTCATCATGATCGGACCCATCGCACAAGTCTGTAGCTCATGTTAGCATCTCATCCAGAAAAGCTACCATTCACACATATGAAGTCAAATCAATAGTCCTCATCAAATAGTGAGCTGTGATGTTAATAATAATTCAAGTTATCATAAATTATTTTATAAACAAACATATTTCAAATTCTTCATGAATGAAGAATCTGATCTATTTCACTGTCTCCAATCTTCTTTCTCTCTAATCCTTTCATTCTCTATTCTTACTAATTTCTTCTTCCACTTATTACCCGTAAATTTTATACATAATTTGTTTATCGATTCAAATTTTGATTCCGAAATAAATGCACTTTACACGATAAGCGGTGTAAAAACAACATTCACCTCTTACTTCCTTACTTCCTTAGTCGCGCTCTACTCAATCACACGAGCAGTCGCGTGTTGTATTTTTTTACAACATCCAATTTTCCAAGTGTACTTAATGTACTCTGTTTGCTGTCAAAACATATTAATATATTGTATAATTACTTTTTCCATCTTCTTGGATTATTTTAGGCCTATGAACATTTGGATGTTTATTCATAGCCCAATAAGGAACATCAAGCAAAGCCATCAATTCTGTGTTATTGGTTCGTTTACAGTCCCCTTATACGGTCATTCCTTATCTTATGCAGAGTGCGACTTAATGGCACCTAAAGACTGAACCACTGCTCGGTTGATACTGCAACTCAGTAGAGTGATGGGGAGTAAGTTTTGGAATGTATAGGTGACTCATTAACTGACAACACCCTATTCAATAGTTTTGTGCAGCAAAAAACAGTTTTGTACTTTTTACAACAGCGCGACTGCCGGAAGGTTAACCGCTGCTGTGATTCACATCTAGATAGGCCGTGATACCTGTCTGGTGTACACAAGGTTGCTGTACATATGTGATGGACCCTATCCTGGTAGTTACCATGAGGGTCGAAAGGTGAGAGGGAAATTCACAGTGAGTGGTTTAACAGAGGTTCATATATTTTTGTTTAATTCGATTTGGTCAACGTTCGAATCGATGGGGGACCCAGCCTCGTTTGGGGCTTCACTGACCGTCAACCCCCCTTATCACCCTTTCACCCCTAATTATCCCTCAAATACCCACCAGTTACCTCAAATTTCTCCCTCCACTATTCCAGTATTCCCCTTATCTTTCCCTTCTCACCTTTCCACCTGCAAGGTGGGGATTCTTTCAATCCCTCCAGCACCCCTCAAATACACCTTCATAGCCCTTTAAATACTACTCTGCTACCCCTCATATACTACCCATTTACCCCTCAAATCCACCCCTCTCACCCTACCACAAGACCGGAATCCCCAAAAACACAACTACAGTTGTAGTCCATTCTAAACATTTTCCGGGGTCCCGCAAACGTACCACACCACCCTAGACGTGAGCAACCCTTGTAGGCTCTGCACTTTTCAGGGGTACCAGACAGGGGGCCAAAAGTAGTGGCCAGGGGCAGGGGATTAGTAGCAGGGGTAGGGAAATTGAGGAGGAAGAACGGAAGAGAAGGGATTGGGAGGGGTTAAAGAGGGAAGGAGAGGAAAACGGTAGAAAGAGGAGTGGGAAGCCGAAAATTTCTAACTTAATTTCGTAGAGGCACTCACGTTTTCAGTGCTGGATTCGTTGTTTTACGGTGAGTGAGAGAGCGTGAGAGAGACGAAAGAGATGTACGGCTCCTGAAGCATAATGAGTGGTGTACTTTCTACAGAGACTATATGACTTCAGTGTGATCACGATGAATCTTATTTTCGCTTCATTATGTACTGTAGGGAAATATTTAGATAATAAATCATGTTATGCTATTGCATTAGAGCATGATTTCTCTTTCCATTATAATAAAATAATGCTATAAATAGCTCAAAATGTATATAGAGGACATGAAGGAATTGACTTTGTGAAGACTAGGATTGAAAGATAAATCTGAAAACTACTGGCTGGGAATGGCTATGAAAGACACGAAGGGAATGCACGTATAAGGGAAACAGATTTCAAAGAGATATTTGGAAATTACAACCAACTGTGGAAAAGTTGAACATGATTTAAAAGTAAAGGAACAAACAGAAAGAAAATGGAAGTATCCAAAGATAAGAGGAAATTTAGGTGTGACGGCATAGGGAAACCACCACGCGGAATAAAGAGCGAAAATAACACCTAACAACAGAACTATTCTCCACCCTAAAATATATACTCTTATACTCTCAAGTATTATTATGATAGAAATTGAATCAACGGGATCAATATTTTAATAAATAAATACTGCAAGAGACCCTGGAAGAAACTCAATTAATTAGTTCTATATTTTATTATAACTTAATAACAAATCAAGAAAGTTTATTGATGTAGTCTAAGAGGCCCAATATTATTCCCAAGTGGGAATATCAATAAAAACCTTTGAAATTAGTTTCTTCGGGAACATCATTTCCTCATATTGAGACTTTGATCATCATGTTCAATGCAATTCTATGCTATGCGTGACAACTGCATAATTGTCATTGCTGCAACTGCTTAACATATACATTAATATTATATTAATAGGCTGACACCTCTGATTCGATTGATTCATTTCCCAAATCGACCCTACAAAGACTATCTTTCTTTTTCTTCCGTGGTTGGTGTCTGAATTCTTCACATCCTTGTTGAGAGAGAAACGGAACAAACGGTTTTCAATTCATGCCCAAATTTAGATCGAATCGATTTTCCTTCCAACCTGATTACTTCTTTCCCTTTTTCTCTCGTCTAGTCCTCTGACCTCTTCGGAGGCTGGCTGCCTCATTCGTATATATTTGCCGCAATAAAAATGAGATATCGCGCCTCTCCTCATATACTTTGCGCTCCATTCATTTGAATAATAAATCAATTCTTCCCTCTCACTCAAAATTCCACTCGTTTCTGCTCACCATCTCTTCTTTCTTCTGGTTTTCACTCTCTGTCAACATTTATCTCCCCTTTTAGTCCCGCTCTTTTAGTTTCACTATCCTTTTCTTTTGACTGTTTCTTAATTGTCCTCTCGCTACTAATTTCTCCTTTCGTTTTCTCGCAATCATTGATTGATTGTGTGTTTTTAGTAAATGAATGATTAAATAAATACTCTATGGATCTCGACCGATCAATAGATCTCAAAACAGCCATATTCATCTCAATATGGTTGATAATATTATAATGGATATAATAAATCAACCAATTTTGGAGAGGTTCTACAACAAAATAAAATTCAAATTTTATTCATTCCAATTCACAATATTTACAAATTATGAAAAAAAATTATACAGTTCAACAATATTACAGTAATAAGTTAATAATTATAAAGTACATGAAAGTCTAATTTATGAAACAATAACTTCAGACAAGAATTCGAACATTCTTAACTAGGACTAATTTGTGAATTTGGATAGAAAATACTGCTTGCTAAGAGTACAAAACTCTACGTCTGCGAGCAGGAATGAATATCTGATAATATATGAATTTATAGAGAAAAATAGAAAAAGAAGAAAGAATGGAAAATTGGCAACCAATCACTCACACATTCACACTAACCATGCTCACTTTCCAATTCCAGCTCATTTTCCCAATGCATAACCACCATTTTCAGAGTATTTTAACTATGAAACCTCATTGAATAAGGTCTCTAGATAGTCACGCATTACATTATATGATACACAAAGTTAAACAAATTTTATTGGTCATGAAATCATCTAATAGGTCAGGCTCCTCCTACTTCTATTCTCCCCTCTACACTTTACCATATCAATTACTCTTCACTGTATTTTATTCACCATATCCTACAAATTTCATTGGTTACAAAATCATATTATAGTTGAATTGAAGCTCCACCCACAGAAATTTCTCTTCACACCCTCATTCTCTCTTCATTGCTATTTCACTCTCATTCATTCACTGATTTTATTTATGAAATTTTCACACATGAGTTTCCATCTTTCAATATTTCTCTATTCCCATCAATCATATATCTCTCCAAAACCATTCAACTCAAACTTATTCTCGTTCTCCTCCTTTCACCATCCCATTCTTTCTCTCTCTCTCTCTCTCTCTCTCTCTCTCTCACCTCATTCAAACATCAATTCGTTTCCCTATTTCCTAGAGACAACAGCAGCACGCTTCTTGGAGTGTGTTGAGGTGGTGCTCCGAACGCAGAGATTTCGGTGATCGGGTTTCTTGAGCCGATTGGGGAGGGGATTGAGGAGTGAATAGGAGGTTCTAGGAGGGTGCTCTGAGGAGGTTCTGGGGGGTTTTTGAAGGGGTTTGGGGGTGAAATCTACTGCTCACAGGTGGCGACCGTTTCAAAGACAAACAACTGACTTGCGCTAAGTGGTTTCAGTCACAGCTCAAACATAATACTCTCCATCCTGCTTCCTGCCGGCAAGTCGCTCTTCCTTATAACTCACTTCTTCACTTCTTCTTTTTTGTCTCTTGATTCTTCTATTTTATCAACCTCTTCTCCGCCTTCCTCCTACTGCTCATCATTCACTTCTATCTGTTGAGACTAGATGGCTCGTCATATTATCAGAAGCCTTATCTTTCTCCCTGTGTTGTAACTAGTACCAGTCTTCCACTCTTATTAAACCACTCACTCTTATTTTAAGTCGATGCAGACTTCATCGTGAGCCTTGTTTACACTTCTATTATCATTGACTTTAAACAAATAAAAGTTTTTCTTTCAAATTTACAATTGCTATCTAGTCATGAGACTAATGAGCCAATTTTATTAAACCTCACCTACTAAATAAAAAATAATAAATAATCTGGTGTGGCACATTCACACAACTTTCCTTACCGTTATGAAAATTGAAGTTCGGATTCAGATGCTTCGTTTTGCAGACAATATAGCTATAATAGCGGATAATAAAATGAGTTTAGAAAGAGCTCTAACCACCTTGCATGAGATTCTACGAATTAAATATGATATGGAGATGAATAAGATAAAGACAGAAGTAATGGTCTGCTCAAAAGTCCCAGAGAATGTGTCCATTGAATTAGATAATAATTACGCCCTGAAGCAAGTAAAAATGTTCAAATATCTTGGAAGCATTATATCAGAAGATGGAAAAGATAGACTGGATATAAAGCGCCGAATCAGAGAAGCTAAGGGTATGTTTATTAGTAAAAGGCAGCTTCTTTCCTCAAATAGTCTAACCTTGGAAATAAGAAAGAGACTAATAAAGATTTGCATTTGGAGTATAGCTCTTTATGGGTCTGAAACGTGGACTATTGGTAAGGCTGAGGAAAAGACTCTGAATGCTTTTGAAGTGTGGTGTTGGAGGCGTATGCTCAAAATAAAATGGACAAACAGAGTTACGAATGAGGAGGTATTCCAGAGAGCGGCAGAAAAGAGATCTCTTCTGAATTTTCTCAAGGCCAGACGACATTCTTGGATTGGACACATAATAAGACACGACGCATTTATGTCAAGTATTCTGGAAGGTACAGTTGATGGACAAAGGGGTCGTGGGAGACCCCGGCTGCAGTACTTAAGACAAATGACGAAGGATCTGGGTGCTATGAGCTATGAACAATGGAAGAGAGTAGCAATGGACAGATTTAGATGGAAGGCTGCCAACCAATCAAACGATTGAGCTGTAAGAAGAAGATGAAAATTGATCACCTGTTCCACCACGTTCCCGCGCATCTCAAGTCTACTATTCAAAGATTTGAGCCAGCTGGTGACAGGACAACAGCGTTGCAGACACACGAAGTCTGCTAACTCTTCATAGTGAATCATTTAATAGAATCAACAGTTACCAACAGTTTGCAATTGATAATCTTATTTTCTCGAATTTCGAGTTTATTTTCAATTTTAGGTGAAAATGCTACGAAACATCAATTGTAGAGATTTTTATGCTCAATATTTTCCATTTGAAATTTTTTGTTTAAATTTTATCTGAAGCCTGATAATTGAGTATCTAAAATCAAACTTTGCATAGATAGTGCAGTGCTCCTGAAATTTTTACAGATATGAGACTTGTGGCAGTTGATAGAGCTTATCAATGACTCTTCTAGGAATAAATTTGATCAAAATCGTTGGAGCCGTTTTCGAGAAAATCGCGAAAAACTCTGTTTTTGACAACATTTTCGCCATTTTAGCCGCCATCTTGAATCGCATTTGATCGAAATTGTTCGTGTCGGATCCTTATATTGTAAGAACCCTACGTTCCAGATTTCAAGTCATTCCGTTGATTGGGAGATGAGATATCGTGTAAACAGACGTACATACACTCATACACACACACACACACACACACACACACACACACACACACACACACACACACACACACACACACACACACACACACACCACACACACACAACACACACACACACACACACACACACACACACACACACACACACACACACACACACACACACACACACACACACACACACACACACACACACACACACACACACACACACCACACACACACACACACCACACACACACACACAACACACACACACACACACCACACACACACACACACATACAGACCAATACCCAAAAACCAGTTTTTTGGACTCAGGGGACCTTGAAACGTATAGAAATTTAAAAATTGGGGTACCTTAATTTTTTTCGGAAAGCAATACTTTCCTTACCTATGGTAATAGGGCAAGGAAAGTAAAATACAGTGAAACTCTCACTAGATTCTCTCACTGCTAATGATAATATTATGTACTCCGATCAAATATCTGTACTATTAAGCATGATTTCATTGTTTCACTCCATCAATGCTCTGCTTTTTCACTGGATTTCTCCTTTTGAGCCTCCGCACCAAACCTCCGTTGTCTAGCAGCTGGATTGCCTCGACGTTGTTGTGTTGGTGGAGCCGTGCTTCATGACTCTCTGCATACTGCTGAATCTCACAGGATACCAGTTTGACTCCCAGATCTCTGGGTGTTACTGAGTGTAAGAGAGGGCCGGCTGCGCCCTAACTCCGCCCTCCTAGGTAAAAATAAAGGCAGCTATTCTATTCTATTCTATATCTATGGATGTCGCTGTTTCGCACTTACCAAGGAGCATCAACGATGTTTCACAAAGAAAAGTGGAGGGGAATTTGAACATTCAAATAACTCCATTGTTCTAGATCTTTCAATCTTTCATATCAATTTATTTTTTGTTGAGTGACATGAATTTTTTCACTTTTGACTACAACCTTTGTTGGGAATTCTTTCTCTCTTTGATGTCTTACCATTCATTCCCTTCTCGGTGAATTCTCTTTTAACAGTTTTATATTCTGAGTTGGGGTTCCTTCTCGTTTTGTACCCACCCTAATTTCTAATTTCACGCGCGTCTCATTTCCTCCAATTATTCTATTCGTTTATCGATTTTTCAACCTCGTTTCCACTTATTTTTGTATTTTTCATTTTCTCACCTCCTTTTCACGGGAAAAAATAGAATATAGTGGTACTCTTCCTCATATTTACACGCTTGCGAGTACAAACAGGACGGTCAGGTCGATATATAGCTTTCGACCTGACAGGTCGTGCTTGTGATCGTCCTTCATGTACAAAAAAAAATTTCAAGTTAGTATGGGACTGAACAGTTATGTTGAGTCTCAGTCACGATGATCCACAACGACATCTGAGTGCTTTTATCATTGACAGCCGATTAGTGGCATTAATCGGAGCTAAAATCTACACCGCAACTCACTCGTTTTGTTTGCACCTTCAGTGATTCACTTGCTATACGTTACTCATCAGAAAATATATGGTGTTGAATATCATCGACTTAATACTGTATATTCTCCTTGTACTCAACTCACTCCAATTTATCCCCTCCTCTCTATTAATCATTACTCCTTGTCGTTCCATGGTTTGATTCACCTGCTCTATCAGACCCTTTTCACTCGATTCTCTCAATACTGCTCCCAATTTTTCCAACTCATAATGTGTAATGATTAAGCGTATTATACGCTTAATCCCTATTTGGAAGGAGAAGAATAGTCACTTCCACTAGTCGCTTCCATCTAATTAATATAGAATATCAATGAAAACTCACTTGAATATTTCAACTAAATAATTTTTCTGTTACCCATGTTCCATTCAAACCTTTTAACACAATATTATCTTGATCCACAATCTACGTTTTCGACGAAATCTTCAAGTTAATGCGTAACAAAGTCAACTCTTTATTACTCTATAACATTCCGGTCGTTTTTAATCCATCTCTTTTCTCCTCCACATCACTTCCGCAACATCTTACTCAAACAAAACTTTATATTTTCTCTCTCTCTCTCTCTCTCCCCTTCCTCATTTCATCCATGCCTTTTTCGTCCATAAAAGAGAGAACCGGAAAATAGAAAAGGCAACTCGACCTAACAAGCTGGGCGCAGACGGCCACTTAATGAAATTCAGATCCCTGGAAAAGCGAGAAATAGCCCAACCACTCAACTCAACATTTCCACCTTACTGTTCTGCCACTTTTCCGCTTTCCCACCGTTTTTCCAGCCACTATCTGCAACTAAATGGCATGTCATATCACCTCTCATATTTCTGGTTATTTCGCTCCTCTCTACTGCCGGTAACGTATACCGTATAAAACGTATAATATTTCCCGCCCCAAAGCGTTTGCCAAATTCGTTTGAAATACTTATGACCAACCTTTTCAACAGCGTTTTGGCGCAGCTCATCAAAGCCTCACAATTCAAGCGTGTTACGACTCCAATTCTGTCCAAATTCTTCGTTCTGGGAAGATTCTCAAATGTCATAACAAGACCTGTAAGAAATCATGCTGTATGTTGGATTTCAGTGTATTTTGGGCCTACTACAGTGTTTGTTCACCATCATTAACTGGTGTATTTTGGTGAGTTTGATTTCAATGGATTTCGTACCTACTATCGCAGGTATTAATCATTAAGATTTGGACCAAACTGTTTTGAAAGGCCCAGTAAGATTCCTTCTGGTGTGTTTGATTTGAATGGGCTTTGTATCTATTACAGGTATTCATTATATTCTAGAACTGAATGGTTTGAAAACTCCAGTGAGATTTCCTCTGTTGAATTTAATTTCAATGAAGTTTATGCCTTTGAAGGTTTATTATGAGCTGTTGCCAAAGCCGGACGATATCAGAGATCACTATTGATAAGCTATTTCTCTATTCATCGTGAACTCACACATTTCCATGGGAAGTTGAACACCTATTTATAAATAAAAGAAACAACAACTTCGGGATAGAATTCCGAACCGCATTTTATAATATATATTACATTGCGGATGATGGTCACATGAGATTAAAGCTTGTACGTGGGTGATTCTATATGATGATCAATTATATCCATGTCTACAGCGGGATCCGAACAGGTGGCGCTAGCAGGCTGAAGGGTGCAACGCCTAAAGCTGGGTTTTCCTTTGTGCGTAAATGTCGTCGTCGACCACGACAGGGAGAGAATCTCAGATTGGGTAGATTTCAATTTGTCTAAGTAACCTAAAACATCATGTTCAATTATGTTTTAATGGGGCAGTTTGAGAAGAAGAAGAAGAACTATAGGAAGAAGAAGGGGAAGAAGAAGGAGATTACTTTTACCTTTGAATGGCAATATGTTCATATTATTAGAAATGTTTGATTCTTTAATAATAAAGAAAAAATAATGAAAAGTTTTTGATCAGCTGTTTTAGCTCAATTTAAATTTGGACAATATGAATGTCAACAATGCTTGTCGTCGTCGACTGCGGAAGTTTACGCACAAACGAAAATGCACCTTATTAGTCGTTTCGGCTATTCTGGCCGGCTTCCGATTCTAATCTATTCATTCGATGCTGAGTTGGAGATTAACCTTTAAAAGTAAAAGTGAATTTGTATGGCTTTTGATGGTGGGGAGTCCCTCGCAGGAGGGTTCCACCTCGCCTAAATATATAATTAAAGCCGTCAATGAGACTTACAACTGTCATACTTCAGTCGGGACAGTTCAACGTGCCCATCTGATAAAACAGGAGTGATCTGTTTAAAAACCTTAGGTGATGAGCGGGTTTGAACCTGGGATCTCTAGGCTGCTAGGTTAACCTTGAATAGTATGCATCCATGCTTTCAACAATATTACACACTATTAGTTCTCTGAACAGTGGACCTCGCCGTCAGTAAGTTACATTGACCTGTTGTTATGTTTTCTCAAAAATTAATAAATAATTGATCAATTTAAAATGTCTAGAATAAATCCTAAATAAATATAGAGCTTTCTGTCCTATCGTACCGTGACGTGTCGTCCCGGAATGTGAGTGTGAGCGCTGTTATCAGGTCTGGCTGCAACTGTCTACAACGTTGATGGAAAGATACATTTTCAAGATGTTCGATGTTTTTGAACGGGTAGTATTATAGACAACTGTCTACTAACGTTGATGGGAAGATACATTTTCAAAATGTTCGATGTTTTTGAACGGGTAGTATTATACCACTGGACAGCTGATTTATGATGAATAATTCTATAGTCTGATTTTTACTCTAATATTGGCGTATGAAGGAGGCTCCTTTTTCTTTTTATATTATCCTTGAAATGCAAAATTTCCAAAAACCTTGTATATACGTCGACGCGCAATTTAAAAAGGAACATACCTGTCAAATTTCATGAGAATCTATTATCACGTTTCGCCGTATATGCGCAACATAAAAACATTTAAACATTTAAATATTAAGAGAAATGCCAAACCGTCGACTTGAATCTTAGACCTCACTTCGCTCGGTCAATTAGAGAGGTTTACTTACTCATCAATCTCGATTGAACCAAACACCTAATAAACGATCAACTGAATTACATGATAAATAATAGATATCACATTTTTATTCATTTATTGGATACAGTGAACAATACAGTTGCCGGAAAGAAAAAAAAAGGCTATTGCCCAAAACTTCTCCAATTTCCTAATTTTGTCTTAAATTGTCCAAGTACTATCTAGGTTATGTCCATTTCAATTCATAAACTCAATCATTCAATTCATTCAACATAATTAAATTTCTCACCACTTTTTTAGCTGAACTAGGGGAAGACAAGCAGAGAGAATAGATCTATTATCTTTGAAGAAAACGATACCATCCATAATGTACGATAGTATTGTATTTCTCATTACATTTACTAAGGAATATTAAGGGAGAATATGAAGTCAATTCCTTCATAATAAGAACAACAGATCAATGACCTCTTATTTCCGAAGAAACCCATCTCCAGCAAAACGACATGACAAATGAACAACTCGGCAGAATATTCGAAGTCACTTTACTTGTTCGTATATCAAACTGCATCAAGCTGAAGAAACCACTCCAGAAACTGAGCTGAGGAAAGTTCTCTAGCGCACTTGTAACTCTGGATAGCGGAGAAATTCGCAAAACAATGAACTGGAAAAACGTTTTTCTTCATTTCAAATTCAAATTGGTTACACTAAATTGCCAGCGTCGCTTCACTCACTCATCCTCATACAAGAGAGTAGTGCAATGCAAGCATGTGGGTGCGCGCCACTTTATTTATACGGCGCTGTTCATGACACACGAGATGAATTATATGAACCGTGCACATGTGTGAGCAGAGAGCAATAATGCCAAAAAGAAGAAGAAATACGGGGTAAGTAGTTGGATGAAAAGCAGGAGGAGGAGAAGGGGTGAAGAAGGGTGAGGAGGAGAAGGAGGAGAAGGAGGAGAAGGAGGAGAAGGAGGAGAAGGAGGAGAAGGAGGAGAAGGAGGAGAAGGAGGAGAAGGAGGAGAAGGAGGAGAAGGAGGAGAAGGAGGAGAAGGAGGAGAAGGAGGAGAAGGAGGAGAAGGAGGAGAAGGAGGAGAAGGAGGAGAAGGAGGAGAAGGAGGAGAAGGATGAGAAGGAGGAGAAGGAGGAGAAGGAGGAGAAGGAGGAGAAGGAGGAGAAGGAGGAGAAGGAGGAGAAGGAGGAGAAGGAGGTGAAGGAGGAGAAGGAGGAGAAGGAGGAGAAGAAGGAGAAGGATGAGAAGGAGGAGAAGGAGGACAAGGAGGAGAAGGAGGAGAAGGAGGAGAAGGAGGAGAATGAAGAGAAGTGAGACAGCAAGAGGAAGAGGAGTGGGAATAAGAAGATATAATATAAGATCAGATTAGACTTTGGATAAGTCTTCTTCATCCATGTATATCATTGTATATGATATGCTAGCTTGGATTTCAGTTTGCTTCAATTTCAAAAGTAGCTTACTATTCAATAAATTTTGGAGAAAATCATATCATGTAGATTGAAAATAATTATGGAGGAGGTGTCTTGGTGAACGTGATATTTTTGAGCTCAAAATTAATGTGTTTCTATATAATTATTTTGTGAATTTGAAGTTTGTTTTATGTTTTCACGGAAGTTTTATTATTAATCTATCCAAATTCCAAATTTTTTGTTCCATTCTGATTGATGTTTCAGTGTATAAATTGGAATGGACATAAACTACATAATATTTGGACAATTTAAGACGAAATAGGAAATTGAAGAAGTTTTGGGCAATAGCCTGTTTTTCTTTTCCGACTACTATATTGCTTACTCTATCCAATAATTAAATTAATGGAAAATAAAAATAAATATAGAGATAGGTCTATGAATTTGATGAAAACAAAGCTTGAAACAAAACATAATTGAAAGCATTGAATTTGTTTCATGCAAATGAACCCGAACAAAATCTATTCATCAAGATCTCAATGAAATTTCATTTCTCCACAAAAACACATCATTATCAATCAATGACTGAGGGACCAATCTTTGGGAAAAATGAACTGAAGAAATTTTATTCTACTGATAGAAGAATATGAGAGAGAACTACCAAGTCTTCATTAAATGTAATTTTTATAATTTGTAATTTCAATGTGAAATTACCTTGCTGTAATATAAGTCCGTATTATGAATCTTAGGGTCCCTCATTAGAGCAACTAAAGTATTATTTCTCCCGGATTGGATGACAATTATTTTCTTGGTACAATCCAAACTATTCAATGTGAAAACAATGAGCACAGAACAAAGAAAGTAAAATAAGAGCCGGATAAATCCAGGAGAGAGAGGAAAAAAGCGAGGGTTATAGGATTGGTGGAAGTGTAATAATGATTGTACAAGACATGCAGCTTATATATTTCTCTCTAGACAAAATAGAAAACACAAAATTGTTGTCAGAAAGTAGCAAACACAAAGAAGTGGAGAAGAGCATAATCAAGGGAAACAATAAAAAGAGGATCATGATGATGAAGAAGAAGAGGGAGAAGGAGGAGGAGGAGAAGAAGAAGAAGAAGAAGAAGAAGAAGAAGAAGAACGACAGAGTAAAGAAGGAAAAGAGGAATGGAAGCAATTGATGGCCAAGACTAAAGTCGGTTAGCTGAAGAGCTCAAGGGTTAATGTTGTGGAAAAAGCAGACAGTCAAGCAGCCAGCTATATTAAGTCAGTCCTTTTTATCCTATTTCTATCTAATTGGATCATTGAAAAAGGAAAAATTAGGAAGTGTCCCCCTTCCCTAAGCCTTCCCCGAGTCTAATTCACTTTGCGGACAATGTTTCCCTTTTATTTTGTCTCTTTTATTGTTCCAATATCATCCGGAATATTATTGTTGGATGCAATCATGAGCTCCTTTCCTTTTGTATGTTTGCAACGAAGCTTTGAGTGGGTACATTCAGTAACAGAAAAATAAGAACTACCAATGGGAAAATGAAAACTATGGTGGAGATATGTGAATAAGAGAAGAAAAATAACTTCAAAGAAGCATGAAGAAGATGAGATATAACTTGGATAAATATGAGATATAACTTAGAAAAAATAATAGAATGACTTCCAATGAATATTATGTACGGTGATGGCTTAATAGAGTGAACCTAATTCAGAATATTATTTTTTTCTCTGGATTTTTCCAAAGCACATTGATTAATCAACTCAGAATCCACCATTTTCTATTATCTCTTCCTCCTCCAAATGCGAATTGTCTATTCATTTTCTCTTTCAATCCTATTATTTGTACAAAAAGTGTCTCTCCAACGAGGTTAATTTCTTATTCAGAGATTCTGAATCTACATGGGAGGAATTCACATTTTTCTCTATTTCTAAATCATTTACGAGTATTCAAAACCATACTAGTTTGTTTAAACTCTTATCATACCCAAAATCGATGTGTGTGTGTTGAGCCAGTTACATACACTTCATTGATTTTTAGACGTACGATTTTTTGTCATCCTTATGAATTCTACCTGTTTTAACAGAGCTTGATAAACATCATCTGTTCAATGAATATTCATTCCAATACATTCAAATTCAATAGGATTTATAAGGACGGCAAAAAATCGAACGTCCAAAAATAAATGTGTGTGTAACTGGCTCTACTAGATTTCTTGGATAAGCCATGAAAGAGATTAATCATACACATCAACCTCTCTTATCAATCATACTTTTCCTAAACTACCTACTTTTGAATCAAGTTTTGCAATAACTGATAATATTCGCAACCCACATGTCATATTGTGACACTATTACACAAGAATAGTAACTCTATATTCCAAGGCAAGCAAAGGAAACCACTGTTAATATATCGAAACAACTGACACTAACGTTTTGCTGTTGTACAGTCGTAAATTCCAGTGAAAAGTTTCTTTAAAACAAAACCTTTTTGGTTAGGAATCTTACGTTAGTGGCCGATCTAAGAAAACATGGAAACAATGTAGTCTAATGATTTCAATCAAATTCCATTGCCCGATTTCTGACAACTCAGCAAATTTGAACAAGTTAATTGTCAATTAACACGTCATAGCTTTTGATGGCAAGTGAGTGGGAGACGTCAACTGGAATAAAGGAAACCACCTGTTGCTCCAGTGTGCTCCATTTAATTCCACTTTAGATGACTTGATCACGTTCTGCTCGTATATTATACTATTCGGCTCAGTATTGGAATCAGTGATCTCTTTCATAGAACTCCACAGGCCCTGAATTAAACAGTTAAGAGTCAGCTTTCAACTACAGACGTTCACAGTGGAGAGTGCAAGTAGTGAACATTGTGTGCCGGTCGCTACAAACTCTTTTTACTTTAATTGAATAGACTTGAAACGTTATCAAAAATCCACTTTAACTTCCTTATCCATTCTTTTTACTTTTCTTGGGAGTATATTTAGAAGAAATCTAGCCGATAATCTTCATACTTGCTACTTCTGTAGCAAGTGTGTAACTTCCTTCTCTTATTGTTTCTGCATACAGTGGGAACAAAGTGATTCACTGCATTATTTTCAAATAATAATTTTACATTTTCATTAACTACAAGTCTTATTCTTGCCATTTCTGACTCGGATTGAACACATGTATCTCATTGAATGGCAATCCCTCACTTTTATAGAAATCCCCCCTCCCCACACAGCAAGACGTTTCTTTGTTGCCTATTGATTTCATGTAATGAATAAATCATTCCATTGGAGGAAAATTCAGTCAAATTCAATCAGTAGCCCACAAGACTTGAGAATCATTGAATTTTTATTTCAATCCTGATTCGAGCAATTAGTAGTTCTTTTGATAGTACGGAAATCCAAAATAGCGTATAAGATTGCATAGTATGATCGCGTATAGGTTTTAGAGTGTTGATACTAGAGTGTTTTGTAATTTAGATTCTAGATTACCCTCGTATTTGTTCCTACCTCGTATGAGATCATACTATGAATCTCCCTGAAACGTATAACTTAACACTCTTCTCGCCCTCACTGTTTCTCTCAAACACTCTCTATCACTATCTCTTACTCTCTCATATGGCCTATGGCAGAATGGCATGTGAGCTTTTAGCATATGTTGAGAGTAGCTCTCAGCAATGGAATATGGCCTAAGCGAGGAGCAGTGATAATACGATAGCGGCTAATAACCGGACAACCATGCAATTAAACCAGGCGTTATTAATTGGGCCACACTTCAACATTGCCATTGCCACACAATGCAAGTGAGTAGGCCTAGGCTCGGCCACACAGCAGAAAACAATGTGAGTAGGCCTAGGCCCGGTCACACTGCAGGAACTATGTGAGTGGGCCGAGGTCCGACTTTACGGCGGAAACAAAATGTTACAACACGGCCTAAAGTTATGCCAGTGCAGTTGAGCGTTACATGTGTGAGGAATCTCTTGTGAGGATGAAATGGTAGAATCTTGAGAATCCTCACAAGCACTCATCTACAATCATTAAAACTCCTAACAATCTTATGAAGAGAATTGTGACATTCTTCTGAGGGAAAATTGATGAAATTGGAGGAAAAATAGACTTGAAGGGCGTAGGAGTGAGAAGGATAGAGAAGTGAGTGAAACCAGTGAAAGAGGGAGACAGGATAAAGAAATAATATATGGAGTGGAGGGAGAAACAGTAAAAATCATCATAATCATCATCAGTATTCTGCCCTTGGGCAGGTCGATACATGATTCCTCTTTCTTCATTCCTCTCTGTTCTGTGCTATTCTCTTCAGCATGAAGTTTTTCCCTCCTTCCTGACATCATGTAGAAACGGAAGATAAACTGTGGAAGAGATGATAGAGGAGAGAGGAAGAAGGAGAGCAGAGAAAGAGTAAAAATGAGGAGAGAAGATAAAGAGTAAAAATGAGAAGGAATGTGACAGGAAAAAGGGAGAGAAAAGAGTGGAGGAGTAATAAGAAGAACGTAAAGAAGGAGATAGAAAGTGAGATAAGAATGGATGAAATTATGTATCATAAGAATAAAAAAGTAGAGCTAATAAGGAAAACCAATAAAGAAGAAAGTCGAATGAAAAAAGTGGGAGGGAATGTAAGAAAGAGGGAATAAATATGGTGGAGAGAGATGTTTGGAGAAAGATCTCTATTAAAAGAGGAAATAATTACAAGAAAATGTTCTGAGTTTTTGCGACGAATAGAAGTTTCCAAGAGTTGGTCATTTTGCTCCTCAAGTGTCAGACCAGTTTTCTGCTCGGTTCATTTTTGAAGCGGGTGATCTCTAATGTTCCAAGAAGTATTTAAGGAAAGTGGTCTTCGGGAAAGTGGTGGTATTCGATTATTTGTCAAAGTGTGTGCTATAATTATGTGGAGGAGTTATGGAATGTTTGTTCCAGGAATTTTTTGGTGTTCAGCTGATGTTGCTCGTGTGTGGAAGTGTCAATATGTGAGAGAGAAAAAGTTCCATTTCTTTTTTTTTATATGAGACATGATGTAGAATTATTGACATTAAGATATAAGCTGCAAGGCTGTGTTTTATATGAAGTTCAAACAAATAAATACATGAAACTCAATAATTACCGCTTATACTTGGTTCCATACAACAGTATACTTAAGTATCCAAATCTTTATTAATTTTGTATGTATTGCATTTTGTGAAAGAAGAATTAAATAAATCAATTTCAATTTCAGCCAATAAACTCATATAAAACGAAGGCTTCCTAGTAAGGATATCTATAATGATTTAGTATAAGGGTATCTAGAATGATGATGATTTTTTTGGCATCGTCTTGACAAAATGTGGTCTGTTTCACCATAATATAGGGAGAATCTGTCATACTCAATTTATTATGATTGTAGGAAATATTTTATATTGCAAGTTATTTTTTCAGTGTGGTTTGAACTTCTAATATAGTAAATACCGTAACACACATGATTTTATTATAATTTGTTCAAAATATTATTCCTTGAAATAACAAATTTGACAAAAATGAACATCTAGTTTCTGGAATGAACGAACTCAAATGAATAAGTTGTTTTGAAAATGTGTATATTGTTGAGAAAGAACAGAAGGTTATCCAAGTGTGATGGAAAATCTTATTTTAGGATAATGCGATTTCCTATATGATATATAGGCTACATCAATACATATCAGTTCTTATGATGTTGTAGTCCCTATTATTATTTCAGGAAAGATAAGGACTCAACTATCGTAATCTGTCAGGACGTATGAACTGGATTATATTATTATATTTTGATAATTTTTCTTGGTTGAAGAAACATATGGTCAACTCTAATCAACAATTATATTCAGAATAAGTTTTCATAGAGCCGGAAAGAGAGTTGTAAGTGGACTTGATTTTACTTAGCGTTCCATAAACAAATTTTATTGTGTTTAAACACAATGTGTTATAATCAAGTCTAATTTCCTCTTCTATAATCGTTTACTAGAGTATGAACGAGATTTCCTGGGAATCTCTAAACAAATCTGTGTTCAGAGAACACTGTGTTCAACATTACTTTTCATGGAATAGTAAATTTACATGTACATTTACTATACGTTTCATTTTCTTTAACCTGTGTCAGGAGTTTGAAAAAATTTTAACTGGAAATAGAAAATTGAAACTTCACATGTCATCCTCATAAAAATATGCATTCAGAGTTCTCGAGCTCACTCATTCTTTCTCTACAGTCGAGAACATGATGATGATGATGATTATGATAATGATGATGACGAATAATTATCATGCAGAACTACCCAGAAGCATCTTTCAAACGCTGTGAAGCGCGCACGATTTTCGCTTTTCAACGCTTTCCCAGCTTTCTACCAGGAAAAACCTCAAAACCACTGCAGTAGAGTGAGGAAAAAGACGATAAATAGTGAGGAAAATGGAAAATTCACATGCCACGTGATAACTGGGCACTTTTCAAGCAGTGCTTCCTTCATTGTTCTCGACTTAATCACTTCCTATCTCAACGGTCTGGTTCATAATAATTGGGGCCTGTTTGAGAGGGCTCTCTCTCCATTTTTATCTTTCTCTAACTTCGAATTCTCGATATCTTGTTGTTGGGTTTGAATTCCTACAGAAAATTTTATGTTAATTATTTCACACTGGTCATTATTAACTTGAATCTAAGATTCACAAGGTCATATATAATACATTGATAATATTATGTAGCCTATTGAGTGACAAAAACATAACATCCAAATCGCTGACATCCTGAATTATGAAACTTCTCACCTAACGTATAATTTATGGAATATAAGATAAAAAATTGACAATATAGGCTGAACAATATTACGTATATGATAGACAACTGACAATAAGTTGGTCACATACTGGAGAAACACTTTTTTTACAGTTTTTACTTGCACAACGTGTGAATAAAAGTCGTTAAATAGCATCTCCATAGTCAACTGTTCCTTTCTATAGTACAGGATTTAGAAATCTCGAATGGGTGAATGCCAAAAGGAATATTTCCTTTCAGTAGAGTAATTATTCGAGTATCTTGGTCATAGCTTTGGATGATCATAAAAATATAATAGGAAATATCACTCACGTTACGTAATATTAGAAGTTCAAGCTCGCTTTCTTCCCATCATGTAAAGGAAATCTGAAAAAGAATATTGATCAGTGTTATAACTCCATTCTAACTCAAATTTGGTGATTCTAATGACCTTTCAAAACTTAATGAAATTATTTCCCGGAAGAAATATTAGAAACTATCAGGTAACCAGTGCTCCACAAGAGTTTAATTTAAAACTTGACAAACTGAAAACTTGACCGACTGAAATCTTGGAGAAAATGGTCTAAAACCATCCTCGGTAAATCAATGATCTATATGCAAAATTTCCAGTTGATCAGTCAAGTAGTTCAGACGTGTTCACCCGTGAATTTCCTAGCACGTACATGTATAAGCCGATTCTTTCCTCATATTAGAAGATAACGTATTGATCACTACACGTATCACTCCGACAAATAAGAAGATTGAATGATACCAAACTCGCAATGGCAGTCTACCACTCATTCATAATGTCACACATCCGCTATGCCATTATTGTGTGGGGTGGGTCGTGCCAGAATCTGGAGAGGGTGTTCAAGCTCCAAAAAAGCTGTTAGAGCGATCAAAGGTATTATGCCTTTAGAGTCCTGTAGGAAACACTTCAGAGAATAAGGCATACTAACCGTTCCCTCTATTTATATCTATGAGGTGATTATGCATGTTAGAAGAAAAACAATTACTAGAAATGCTGATTCGCATGGATACAATACTAGAAATGGAGGAGACTATGCTTCACTGTACACTTCACAGAACAGCTCTTTTTGGGAAAAAACCTACATAAATTGTAGAATACAACAATCGTTTTTTGCTTAAGTCAGAAATATTTTATTTCAACCAGAAACTTTTTAGGATGAAAGTGGCTTAAGTCAGTTAGGCCCTTTAATTTCCATGGTAACAAAAATATTTCCAAAATCAAACTTTGGCATGAGATTTATTAGTTATCTGTAGACAGTAATCACTATCGAACCTTTTTGTATAAATTTCCGTGATTTTCTTATACCCTTTTTTAACAAACCATTAAAAATCTCAGGACAGGAAAAAAGTGACTTAGGCCACTTTCATTCTCAGGGGCTCATATATGGGCCTTAAATTTATTAGAAAGCTTCCTACTCACTTGAAAAATTGTGAAGATGTCGATGTTTTTGAGAAGGAGTTAAAAAGTTTTTTATGCTTGCAGTATTCTATACCTTAGAAGTTTGTGTGTAGAGAGGGTACCTTTGTGTGATTTTTTCTATTCTTTTTTGTAATACTATATGAATTATAAATTTATGACATTTCCTTTACTCTGATTAGAGTCTCTGGGAAGCTCTAAAAACAAACAAACAAACAATCACTCAACAAAACATTAAAATCAATGTAATTTACCCAGTAAATCACATAAAGTTCAATTTTAACAGTATCCTCTCAAACAATTTGTCAATCTCTGACATTATCATTATTATCATCATCGGTTAATTCATTAAAAATGAATAAATACGTTAACATATTGGAAATATACATAATGTTATGTAATGAATAATAAATTATTGTAGATAAATCAATCAACCGTTGAAAAATTCCGTAAATGGAAATGCGACGTGGCATTTCGTCATAGTAAACCGCAAAGTTGTTAAAAGCAGGCAAAATGAAGCCACCAGTTACACATTGAGTAGAATTTGGTGTGTTGTTAAATGACCAAAATTTTCTCGTAAATAATAGTTAGACGTGTCACAGCTCTATAGACAGACACATTCCTGGATCACAGAGCATAGAATATATACAAATATACTTCGATATAGCATAGAACAAACATACACACATATAGCATAGATGCACATGAATATATATATATATACATACACACACATTCAGTTCATATGTGATGGGATTCCCAATTCTCTCGGGTTGGAGTTGGTTTTTTCGGGTTGGAAAATATTGCCTCAGTAGCCCATCCCGATAGGGTTTGCCTGATTTACGGTCTCACAACTGTTTTGTCACAGTTGTGGTCGCGGTTACGTTCCTGTTACGTCACAGTTACGCACGGAAAACGTAACTGACGTGTTGAGGCCTGAATCCTGCAGCAAGAAACGTTGTTAACTAAATTTGGTGGTTGGGAACATCTGTGTCGAGTGGAGAGGGTTTCTCAAGTACACTTTAACACCTGGTATACATATACTTTAGAATAACACTTCCCTTTTGATTATCTTATCGCATTCAATACATAAAATATTATATTGTTGAATGATATTCAGCTTTCTTCAACTATGGAATCTGTAGAAGTTCACTCTCATTGTATTTTAAGAATACAACATGCTACTTCATTTGTAAAGAATCAGGCTAATGGAAAATATTTGCTTAAAAGTTCTTTGAGAAACTGTCCCGTATGAGGTTAGGTTTTTATAAAAATCCCTAGTGAACTATGGAGTTTTGATAATTTTCCTTTTCATTCAATAAGGATACCTATCACAATGTCATCCACTCTCCCTATTAAAAAGAAACAAAATTTTTTCAAAGTGATTTTAATTCCTAACACTCTTTTCCTCCCAATCACCTTGTGATAAAATGCAATTTGCATTACAACTATATAATATTATTCTTCCATCTACATTGATCGCTGAAGTTTGGATAGATGAATGTCCATTTTGTAGAACAATATCTAAAAAAATCATCTCCATTAACTCTTCAAGTTGATGAAGTGAAGCGATGAGTGAGTGAGATTGGTTGTGATTAGTTTAGATACCGACTGATGATTCAGTAGCAGATACTCAACAAGATAATGTAGAGAAGAGAAAATAAAGAATTAAGGTAAAGATTGTAACTAAGAGAAGAGAGTAAGAATGAATGAGCAAATCAGAGAGAGAATATTGTGCCAATGAGAAGAGAGTCACTAGAAAGAAGAATAAAATAGAAACGACAGAGAAAGTGAGACAACCACCGGACCTTTGTATCCGATTTTCCATGCGTCGCATCGTACGTCGACTGGACACGAGGCATCAAAAAGATTGGAAATTAAATTCCACTTTGCTAACATAATTTTGCGCCAATATCAGTCACAATTAGCGCGAGTCGAGTTGAGTTGGCTCTTCTGCTCGCAACCCGATTATATCAACGGCCAAATTGGCGATTTGGGACTGCTAAAATTCCCTCCATCAACCCCCACCAATCCCCCCATCACCCCGATCCACTCACCCATAAAAAAGGCCGGAAAAAAACCTGTGACTGGCTAATGGTCCGTGACGCGCATTTCAAGTTGATATGGATCGAAGCATTGCGTTCAGAGAGAGAGAGAGAGAGAGAGAGAGAGAGAGAGAGAGAGAGAGAGAGAGAGAGAGAGAGAGAGAGAGAGAGAGAGACGCAGGGTGGAAGAGAGAGAGGCGATGGATGTGTGATTGATAGAAATTGTGTATGTGTGAGTAATAGCATAGAGAAACAATAGCATAAGTAGATATCCCATGGTATAGGGCGTTTATGTCGCAACTTTTGCTGTTATCTCAAGCCGATAGTTTATGTACTTCTTTGACGTGAAGCTGTGTGACACTGGTAGTCTCTCATATTGTGCCGTTCATACACTCTCACCCCAACAAAACAGTAAAATTCGACAATAATCAACAGTAATCGGCTTGAGATAACAATAAAAGTTGCGACATAAACGCCCTATACCATGGGATATCTACTTACGCTATTGTTTCTCTATGATAAAACTTAGCCAAGGTTTAGTATAGATTCCTGTCTATAATAGTACATCATTATAGATATTTAAAAAAAGCATAGATGTAATAGGGAGTGTATAAGATAAAGAGTGACTGAGAGAGTGTTTAGAAGTTGTTGAAGAGATAGCAAAGAGACAGAGAGAGGGAAAGAAATAGATAGTGTGTATGATTCGCTGGAGTTTATCAGTTCTCTTGAAGTCTTGTAGCTTTCCTTCAAAGTTCTGTATTTTGGGCAACATTTATGAAAGTGTTATATAATACTGTTGTTATTAACAAAATATTCCTATCATTTGTTATAGCTGGCAGTGGATGAATATTTCATACTCTTCTTTAGTACTTAGGATTTCGAAATCAAGAGAAAACATGGATGAATGTGAGCTTTTTAGTTTAGGGGTGTGACCTTGAATAAAATAAAATATTGATGACAAAAATTAATAATTAATCATCCTTGAATGAAATAAATGGGGGAATGAAGTGTTCATGTTGGAAAGGATGCCCTGATGCATTGGATTGAAGATTCTTTTGAAACTTGAGGGTTTTTAATTTTTGAGAATGTGTCTACCAACAGAGAGAGGTGAATGTCCTTGGAGTATGATGAGAGTTCTTGAAATAGGTGTTTATGATAGATGGACTAGAAGCTAGAAGCTGTAATGTATCCTACTCAAATAGATTAGAAAAAAGAGGGAGATTGAAAAAATGTGTATCCTTGTCAATATTCATCTCATTAAAATTCATAAGACGTGTTAACGTGATAACCTGTTCCCAAGAATTGGGATAAGATTGCTATAAAATAGGCTGGAAGGCATCCAGTACTACTTCTTTGAAAGATAAGAACTATCACTTCGAATTATTTATGAGAAATATTAATAGAGTTTGTAAAAGATCACTTAGTTATCCTGCTGAAAGAGTGAACTCTATGCACATTTCTGTGGAACTATCATGTGTTATCCGTCGAAGATTTCTATGAGAAAATTTTCAAATTTATTTATTCAACTAACTATCTGATTCCATTTACTAGAAGAGATGAGAAATTAGATGAAATGTATTAGATATCTCATTTTTATAATCTTCTCCTTGTCACAATCTTTTTTCGAAGATTCGCAATTATCATGGCAATCTGGACTAAAGACTGCTGCTGCATTTGAAAGAAATGTTTTTACACGGACTGGCGTATCTTGTGGTGAGGTCTACATACACGTGCATCTATTTAAAGAATACTTTGATGAATTTGTCAATCCATTATGAAGAAGATAACTTTCTCTAATCTAGAGAAATAGATGATCCCATGTAAATACTGTTGTACTAGAACAAAAACAAGACTTCATTCTGAGGAACAAGTAATTGGTATTGCTGAACAAATTTGCCCATCAAAGGATCTTCAATGAGTTTTATCATGACTGTCAAAGACCACACTGTATTATCTTATCAGACGAGGTCTCTCTTCTCCCAAGGTTACCAAGTAGAACTTTCTATTCGGAAAAAGGTTACCAATTTACCAAGGTTCGAATTTATTGACCGTGAAAGACTCATGACTAAAGCTCATTCCGCCAAGAGCAGCCAACGAAAAAAGACCAAAGCAAAGAAGACGTCGCAAGGAGCACCAGAAAAAGAACAGCTGTCCCAAGAGAAGAACCCGAAAAGAGTAGAGGAGCGGGAAACGGGAGGTTTTCTTTTTTGTGAAGCCCGTTTGGTAGGGAGATGTCTTTTAATGTGATGCAAATTGCATCTTAGCTTTGTTCAAAGCTTGACAACACTCAATTTTACGTGGTAGGAAAACGATAGGCTCTGTATTATCCTTATCCCAACATTGAGAATCTTTCTTTTTCATCAGTCATCTGTCTTTCCTTATATTATTCTCGTTTATTCAACCAGAAATATCAACAGTAAGATCAACTTATTCTATAAGAATACTTGAGGCACAAATTCGAATTCATTTCAATTTGCTATACTGAACCACACATTTATAAAATAACGAGCCATCAATTGCAGGTGCTACGTCAGTATCAATCTCTGGTAAAGCAAAACTGAATGAGTACAGAGTTTTAGAATATAGACTACGTATTGTGCATCCGATATGATTACTACTTCATAGTAGGGTTGATTCATTCCCAGACATATAATGGTACTAAAAATAAATGTAAATATTCACAAATAACGGATAAAATGTTTACAATTCACCTTCACTTCAAGGGAGGATACAAACATATCCTGAATTTCACTGTACCCATTTCGAGCTTGGAATAAGACTGTTAATAATTTAACTGATTGAATTTGCAACATATTTCATCAACAATAATATTACATAGAGAAACATCTTTGGAATTGATACTTCATGGTTTATACTGTAATCAATCTATTAAGCTTTCTTTATTCTGATGAACATTAAAATGGCGAGTGATTATAAGACAATCATTGAGATATACTTACACTTCCAATGATGTTTTTCTACAATTCAATAGATAAAGACGAACTCAAGCTGGGTTTACACCAAAGTTATTAACAAAATGTTAATATCTTAATCCTTTTAGATTCTATTAGATTGGACGGAGCTAGACAAACACATAATGTTCATCATGTATGTGAAAAGTTATGTTCAATCTAATAGAATCTATAAGGATTAATTTATTGAAATGTTGTTAATAATTTTGTTGTAAACGCAGCTTTGAACCAAGAGTTACAAAAAGGAAATAATTGTGGGTTGTGGGTTGCAGGATGCACTAATGAAGATCAGCTGTGATTCTGATTCACCTGTGCCTACTAGGCTAATCCGGGATTGCAATTAATTCCAGTACACGCAATCTATTCGCAGCATAAGACTATTGATGTCTGATGCTATGAATACACTTTGAATCATTCGATAACAGAATTCCATCAGTTTGAAAACACAATTACTTCCAGAGCCGAAACACACGTCCATAATACTGAGAACGATATCGATCCCAATCGATGTTCGAAAATGAGTCTGATTGGCCGCTTTCCACGTTTGAAAATTTTCCAACCGATTTTCCATCCTGAACGACCATTTCCCGAGTTTGAATTTTCCGGCCTCTCGAAAATCAAATAACGTTATATGCCTATAGACTACATTCACCTCATACATAGATCGGATCTTGAACCCATATATCGGCCATATGTACAAACATGTACGTACCTGGGCATAATTCTCTACATGGATCTATATTATGTATTTGTAATGAATGTGGGTTTGAGAAGGGACAGAATGAGTGCAGGTGGAGAGCATATATTGCCATAATTAGATATCAGTCATTAGTGTCAAAATTTTGAGTTGACTCTCATTAAGGGTGAGTACTAAAGAATGGGGAGGGGGTGAGAGTTGTGAAAATGAGGAGCGGGCAAGTAAAGGGTTCACTTTCATTCAGTAAACAAAATTTTCATTCACAAATGTTTGGGAACAATAATAATTAGTGTACAGAATATCAATTTATGTGCTTTATGAAATCTTAATACACCCTCTCCATTTGGGTTGAACTTCCACTGTATAAGTCATAGGCTTTTACCTTGGACTTGGGGACTTGGGAGAACTTGGATAAGGAGGAAAACTGAATTGATTCGTAGTCCTATTGGAATACCTATAAACATCCTATTGGAATACCTATTAAAATCCTATTTGACAGAGTTTATTTGAATTTATCACTGCGGTAGAAACAATTGGGTACTATCAAAGGCTTTAAATTTATTATCCATATAATCATGAACAAAAAGCACAAGACATAATATATATTTGAAAGGTTGAAAACAAAAAAATAACTCAACATTCGAAAATCGTGGAAATATGATAAGAATATATTGATTTATTGATTGATAGATTTAATGCCATCATGAAGAATGAAGTTAGAGATCTTGGTCCTTTCTGCCTCACAACACTTCATATTACATACAAAAAGAGACAAAACTACAGTGAATTGAAGAAAACATTCAGTAAGAGACAGAATAAGGGAATTGAAATTAGTACAAGTGCGAATAGATAAGACAATGACCAACTTCAATGATTTTAAGCGAAGTTTTGAGAATTTGAAAATTCGAACATGAAAAATGAATTGTCCTACTTATCTTTTACTTTCCTTGCCCTATTACCATAGGTAAGGAAAGTATTGTTTTCCGAAAAAATTAAGGTTCCCCAATTTCTAAATTTCTATACGTTTCAAGGTTCACTGAGACCAAAAAAGTGGTTTTTGGGTATTGGTCTGTATGAAATGTGTGTGTGTGTGTGTGTATGAGTGTATGTGTGTCTGTTTACACGATATCTCATCTCCCAATTAACGGAATGACTTGAACTTTTGAACTTAAGGTCTTTACAGTATAAAGATCCGAAACGAACAATTTCGATCAAATGCGATTCAAGATGGCGGCTAAATGGCGAAAATGTTGTAAAAAAACAGGATTTTTTGCGATTTTCTCGAAAACGGCTCCAACGATTTTGATCAAATTCATACCTAAAATAGTCATTGATAAGCTGTATCAACTGCCACAAGTCCCATATCTGTAAAATTTCAAGAGTTCCGCCCCATCGCTGCAAATTTTTATTTCGAATTCCTAATTATCAGGCTTCAGATACAATTTAAACAAAAAAAATTAAAAGATTAAGATTCAGAATGAAAATCTCTAAAATTTATGTTTTGAAATTCGAGAAAATATGATTATTCAATTGCAAACTGTTGACAACTGTTGATTCTATTAAATCATTTACTATGAAGAGATAGCATACTTCGTGTGTCTCCAGCGTTATTGTCCTGCCACCAAATTCAAATTGAAATTCATTTATTGCATGAAATAAATACAAATTGAATATACTTCACAGTTAGTACAATTTCAAATAAACCAACATGTACAATTATAGGTTGTAATCTATCGCACTTGATCAAAATAAGTATTGTACAATAAAGATATGATAATCCTTATGATACAAAAGTGAAAAGAAAAGAAAAATTAACATGCATCTCGTCCACGAAGGCTTAAGCCTGTGTGTTGAGAGGAGTCTGTTCTTTATTTAGAATAAATATGTTTGTGGTTTGAGAAGGATAAAGTAATTCTTTACTTTATAAAACTAAGTAAAAACTAATACTACTAGTAAAAACTAAATAAAGTAATACTGAATCCTTGAATAGTTAATTCTTGAATGATAATGAGTTTAATAATTATAGAAAAATTACTGAGAGGATGATACACCTCGAGAGCATTGATGCAACCCAATGAAGAACCTGTCACTGGAAAAGTATAAGTTATAAACAATGTATACATGAAGCATTAAAGAAGAAAGAAGAAATAAAGAAGAACTAAATGGACAGATGAAAACTGTAATATAATTTGACAACTACAACTTTTTAATAAAAAGTTTGATGATGTTTACGTTCCGGCTCATTATATATTACATGGCTAAGACATTGTTATAGTAAAGGTATAGCCACACTACGTGTAGATTACGGGATTTTAAGTTGATAATAAGTTATAGGTAATTTGAATGAATAATTATGGCTTCTATGTTTTCGCTACCAATCTCCCTCAACCATATTTTGATGTGTTTTTCATACGCATAGGGTGAACAGTTATGGGCATTACGAAGAGTGGAAGGAATATCTCTGTTTAAAACTTGTGCAAAATAGTGACTGTTTGTTTTAATAAGTCTCGGAATTTCAATGCCAATGGAATTTGCTGAGCGTGTTGCGTGATTGTGATTTATATTTTTTAAACATATTATCACTGTTTACACGAATGTAAAGGAGTAAGCTTCTGACATACAGTTGTCAAATGTCAAGTACATTAAACTCATCATATATTCCATTAGTCGGAGTGCGAATGGGTTTACTAAGAGCTGTTTTTATTATGCGTTTTTGAGTGATGACTATAGGATTCAGAATTGATTCATACGCTCCTCAATAGGCTAAAATTCCGGCTGTTATAACAGATTGAACATAGGCAAAAAATATACATTTCTTAAATCATCTTTCGATAGAAATTGACGTAAATTTAAGAAAATGTAGATGGATCTGCGTATCAGCAGCTGGCTCAGCGTTTGACCAGCTGGCTCAGATCTTTGAATAGTAGACTAGATATGCGCGTGAACACTAGCATCAGGTGATCAATTTTTATAACGACAAGGAAAGTTGTGTGAGTGTTCCACACCGGATTTTCTACCTGTGCGTGAGTGATGAGATAATGATGAGACGAGAATGGTGGCTTATGAGATGATGAGAGGATGACGTATGTAGTAAACAGACAACCATTTGATAAGTGGAATTCGAACCCACCGAAGAACATCATATCAAAGGTTGATACGCCTCATACTACTTTTATCGGAGTTTTCAAATGAAATATAGTAGAGGAACTCATAAGGCATAGGCATTTACATTCTTCATAATACAGTTTGATCTTTCGAATTAATAACCATTCAAAAGACTCTCTGAGAATGATGAAAAACAGAAGGAGGAGAGGAGAAGAACCAAATATTCGAGAATGAAGAGGAATAAAGGAATCAAAAGTGATGGTAATTATTTACAAATACGTACGCAGCTCCAGAGCAAAACAAGCCTTCATAAAGATATAATATGCAGTTCTATAGAGAAGAACGCCTCTCACAGAACTGACCTGGTTATTTTATACAAAGCAAATGATCATGAAAATGACCACCGTTATGAGTCTCAACCCTTTTCCCATAATTCCTTCATATAAATTCCATAACACCCACACATAACGCCATCAAAACCCTTTTGACTCATTCACACTCCAAATTTCCATTTCGCTTTTAGATGATCTGTTCTTGCTCCTGTCTCCTATGTGAAAGCATCTGAAATTCTATTGGATCAACCTCCAAAGCTACATATTTTATGGTTTGAAAACGTCATTTGATTAACAACCAATGGACTATAACGGGATTCACTTCATATTGTCGGCAACAGGTGAAACAGTGGCATTGATGTTTTTATAAGTAATGCTGACATTTTATGTTAATCTCACCATATTACCGGTACATGACAATTTAAGCTGATTAAAACAGAATCGCCTAGCTCAACCTTGTAGAAATTGGAACAGGGAAAAAGGACACTTGTGGACATAAGCTTGTTGTGACTCCCCTTCAATGAAATTATTGTAGTTGATGAGGTAAATTGAATAAATCAATCGAAATTGATCCAGATTCAATGAGAACGGATTGAGGATGGGTAGAATTATCAATTCAAGGAATATAATATCAATCATATTATATTTTTGAAAATTTATTCGTTTGCATCATTCAATAAATTAATAAATGAATATCACCCATAAACACTTACGTAATTTCATGTGGAGTTTGGAAGATTCGTTTTTTGAAGAAATGAAAACTATTGATGAGGAAATAATAAAATAGTGATGTATGGAATCATATTCTTGTTCCATTGTAACAAGATTGCAGTGATAAATATCATCTATGAGTATGATCCACACGATTCTTTTCAATTTGAGGATTTTCTGGTCCATCAAAATAATAAATTGTGATAATGGGATTGGATGAAACTGAACTAATTTAAACAATCTGTAGATCTACAGATTCTCTCCTTTGTAGATAAGGAAACAAGATATTATATGAGCTGCGCATTTAATTAGAAGAATAAAATGGTGGCAAATATAAATAAACTGCAGAATGTATTTGACACTCTGCACGTGATACAACTGCAGTGTGCTAATTTGAGACAGGAAGCTTGCATATCTGTTGCTCGTGAAAATACAAAAACTCTTTGTACTGTGTTTGAGAAATATTGGCGATATCTTGTATTATTTGTGATAGTAGCTGGACGTTTTTTTTGACAATTTGCCGTTCAGTAAACAGAGCCTACAAATAAAGTCATTCCTAAACCACTTGACAATTTTGTGATAATATCCTCCCTATCTCTAACTGTGGCAAATAATATTGTACTTGTTGACTGGAAAAAGTATTATTTTATTAGGAAGGAACACTGAACAGATATTCAATTGAATTGGAAGGAGTTCTTTCACCAACATAACTTACAGTCATCAATTGAAATAATGTAGGTAGCAACATTGAATGGATGAACGGAAAAACGGATTCTGAATGAATCAAACCTCGGAATGAATTAAGAAATCGTCATCCATTTTATAGTTCAAGATTAATCCAATATTATTGTACGATTTTGTGATAAACCCATAACTTTTTGAATTGAACTCTTGTTGGTGCAATTATAATTTTACTGAAGTAAATTCTATGGAGGCTGTATACACCACCTCAGTTTGAACCAAGGTACTTGGAGTACATTAATACAATGTATTCTAGGTGCATTGGTTTGAACAAAGATAGATCAGCTGTTGGTTAAAACTCAAAATGTTACACAATATAATGAATGTGACAGTATCTTCATGTGATTTTATATTATACTCGCTTCGCTCGCCATATTCGTCTAGCCTTGGATCGTCCAAGAATGAGATCAGCAGGCTCGCTTCGCTCGCCTGCATTTTTCATTTCAGCATTTTTATCATATGTTGGGACGATCCAGTTGGGGGTCCAGACTAAACGTCTGGCTAAACGGATATTGCGAGCAAAGCGAGCCTGACGGCTTTTAATATAATATTCCCAGGAATAGCTCTGATTGAAGTAGCAGTGCCCAATCAATTTTTCCGCGATAACTGCATTTCAATCTTCAACTTGGTGCCAACCTAACAAAGTCAACTCAACTTAATGCCAACCTGACAAAATTATTAATTTAGTTACCAGTTAACAACTGTTTCGAACAGGTACTCTCTCTAGATTATAGTTCTATATTGACATATGGTATGGACATTTTTATCAATATTATAATTAAAAGAATAAGAAGAATATATATGCTAAAAGACGAATTTTAAACCCTTAAAAACCACCCTTTGAGTTAAAATATTGCCAAAAGATTTCTTAGTGCGCCTCTAAAGGGCCAACTGAACATACCTACCAAATTTGAACGTTTTTGGTCCGGTAGATTTTTAGTTCTGCGAGTGAGTGAGTGAGTGAGTGAGTGAGTCAGTCAGTCAGTGAGTGAGTGCCATTTCGCTTTTATATATATATATATATATAGATGCATTCAAATTGAGCTGACAGCATTAAGCTCGAAGACTATCAATTGATTCCAGTATAGGATTGATCATTAACCAATCATAATAATTATTGTGATATGAGGGAAAATCCCAACAATATTTCAACTTTTCAAGAGAGCACGCGAACACTTTCAAACTGGAAACCGAACACTCCATTTAAAAATATCGATCGTATCTTGAAAAACTCCAGTCTGCTTTAATTGTTGCTAGTACGGTTGCCCCACATGTTCCACAATTTCATAAAAATTGGATTGTCATTCCAATCCAAAATCAAAAATTTCAATGAACACTGAATTTTTTCAATCTTTAGAATCTTGGAGCAGTCTGTAACACAGTTGACCCAAATTGTTGCCCAGTATCACAAACTTGGAGACAAGGTCAATAGCCCTGTCAACTCTGTCAAGTAAATGAAAATTGATGCATATCATTTGTCTGAAGATGTCGAATGAAAGAGGAAAATTCATGAAAGGTGAATAAAATTCAGAGGAAAAGACGAGAGGAGATTGGTTGTTGAATATTTAATAGCAGCTGTCTCTGAATCAGGTAGAGTAGAGCTATAGTCAGTTTCACTCTAAACTGTCAGCATTCGTTGAATGGGAAGTGCAGGCTTTATTTACAAGGAATGCTGACATCTGTTGGTGAATCTCACTGGAGCAGCCTGTTTGGAGAGAGGGGCAATTCGAAAAAAATAAAGGCAGACGCTTTCAATGGATAGCCTTTTAAAAAATAATGCACGACGAGACTGACTTTTTTTAATTTTCTTTGTCATTTTTTGAAAGCTGTGAAATAGAGTGCTTGACGAATGGTGTTGAGGGAGGGAAGGTGATACAACAGTTGAGAGAGGAGAAATGAGAAATCAAGGAGGGGTAAAAGAAGATTGATTGATTGATTGAGTACTTTATTTATATAGATTACAATATATACTGGCTTATACACTTATATACAATAGCTCACAATACAGCAAAATTATAGATGAATTTACATAATATAGACTAAGAAAATAATTATTGAACTGTATATGATATGAAAAAGTAATTTGTAATATAATAACTATAGATAATTGTATTGTTATGCATCTACATAAATTGGCGGAGCTATTAGAAGAAAGAGAATGTGTGAAGTACATAACACAGTAGTGGAATACATAAAGA
Source organism: Nilaparvata lugens (assembly GCF_014356525.2). NCBI lineage: Eukaryota > Metazoa > Arthropoda > Insecta > Hemiptera > Delphacidae > Nilaparvata > Nilaparvata lugens. The sequence goes on from NC_052515.1 coordinate 20,609,292, forward strand.
AGTATTGGTAGAAAGTTGAAAGTATATGGATAAATGTGATAGAGAAGTGAGAAGAAGCTTACAAAAATACATGAGGGGAAATAAAAGATATACAAAACAAGACATTGAGATTTTCAACAGAAGAGAACAGGAATGAAGTGAGAGACAGACAGAAAGAAGTTGTGTGAGAAGGACAGAAAAATAATAAGCAAATAATTCAGTGAAGTCATTCAAAGAATAGTTGAGAGTAAAAGAGAGGAGAAGAAAAGAGTGGCGAATCAATACTGTGAGAATGAACAAAAAGACAGGTGAATAACAAGAAAATTGAATGAAACATAGGCCTACGAGATGGGAGTTAACACAGTGAGAAGATGGACAACATAACACTAATTGTCCTGAAAGGAGATATGTTTTCATGGGAATTGAAAAGGTGAAGTATGGAATAATATCATAAAGCTTGAAAAAAGAAGAAGAAGAAGAAGAAGAAGAAGAAGAAGAAGAAGAAGAAGAAGAAGAAGAAGAAGAAGAAGAAGAAGAACAACAACAACAACAACAACAACAACAACAACAAGTCGAAGAAGAAGAAGGAGAAGAAGAAGAAGAAGACAGCTGAAATAGGATTGATTGATTGATTGAGTACTTTATTTATGTAGATTACAATATATACTGGCTTATACACTTATATACAATAGCTTACAATACAGCAAAATTATAGATGAATTTACAAAATATAAATTAAGAAAATAATTATTGAGCTGTATATAATATGGAAAAAACAGTTTGTAATAACTATAGATGAAATATATAATATTGTTATGCATCTACATAAATTGGAGCTTTTCATTCTTCGGAAAGAATATTCGAAGTATTCGTCCCACAAACTCTCTACCAAACACATAGGATTGAATGCCAAATAGTGGAGAATTAAATAATTGCTTTCAAGCGGATAAAGAACTCTAGGTCCTTACTACCACACGGTCCTCTCTGCCACAGAACCCTTGAAGATGTAGAAGATGTACACAGAAGAATACACAGCAGAATAATACGATAAGGGAAAAGAGGTTTATTTTCATCCAGCATTATAAAAAGAAGAAGAAGAATGTCAGGGACTGAATTACACATCATGACAAAATGACAAACATAATCAAAACTATAAAGATATAGGTAACAAAAGAAGAGAGTAGTGTGGAAGTTTGAATAGTACGTGAGAAACGTTATGAAAGGAAAAGGAGCTAAAATACGATTAAGAACATGCAGGAGTATGAAAAATATGAAAGAGAAAAGAGCAGAAATCGACGCTCACTTAACTTTCGGCTGCCTATCTTCTATCAAAGATTATCACACAGAAAATTCCAGATTCTGACTCCTCTCTTCCTTCCTAGCTACCAATTGAGCATCCCTGGTAAAAAGCTATCAACAAATTCTTCCACTACATTGATTGCCACAATTGCGTTTTCAACTCTTGATCATCATGTTGATCAACTACGGCATGGAAAAAGTATTCACTTGTAAATAGCCTCTACAATTTGATAGCTTAGGGCATGCCTCAAAGCAAGTGTAGCAAGGGCTGCAATTCAACGCTGCACAGTTGTTGCATGACACATTTTTTTTAAGCATTCTTGAAGGATCACATCTACATCTGAGTGGCATCAATCGTTTTGATTGATATTGATAGAATGGCTTTGTGATGGAAACCTCTTGTCTTGTGAATAAATTGGTTCTATAGTTTTATTTTATTTTTTAACAGAAGTAAATTCTCCAAAGAAGGTCTAGAGCTGACCTTACAAACTTTCCAACCATTCTAATAAAACTTCAACTCACGAACAACACTGGAAATCTCTGAAAATCTTACAATCCATTTACTCATACTAACATGTATGAGATTAGTTTATTCATACTAACATCAAGAAATTAGCTTTTTTCATACTTTCAAATCAAGAAATATTCCATCATCGAATCTGATACTTCATACTTCATATTTTCATTCATATCATCATGTGCATTGGAAGGCACTATTTATAATGAAATTCCACTTTTTTAGTATCAAATCGAGATATACTTCATCTTTGAATCAGCTACGTCATCTTTTTATACATACTATCATGAAGGTAAATTAAAGTGCACAACTTAATCAAGACATTCATATTTTTCTAATAATATCAAATCGAAAGATACTTATCATTTTCATCTTTGAATCAGATAGAATATAGTTCTCACAATAACCTCTCAATCATTAGCTCATACTAGAATCGTCTAATATACATAAATTGTATGCACAGAACACCCTCAACCGTTAATGTAGGCCTACTAATGACACACCTATTTCCAGATTTCAGAGCTTGAACGTCATCATTCTGCCCTATGGTGAGATACACTTCAGATGCTGACTCATTGGCTGAATGGAGAGCATTAATGGTATTAGTGCTGACAGTTTCAAGTGAATCTAACTGGTCGGCGACATAAAAATGACAGATACATTACATGGAAACCATTCGCAGGAAGAAAAGCGCGGTGATACATCAACGGTGAAAACAGTGAAGTGGCCACTCCAAGTGATGAACGGTTCCAGAAAAACGTTTCTCCCCTGGAAACGGTTACACAACCGTTAAACATCGTCTAAACATACCGCCCACACTTTTAGAACGCGCCTAGAGGAGTGCTCCTCCATCTTGCACGCCCATCTAAAGACAGCACAGCCAGGAGCAGGACGGCTCGATTAAATACAGCACACTTTGTGTGGAAGTGCTTTTTTCGAAGTAAGAAGTCGGGGAGCTATAAATCCGCGACTCTTCAGTGGCTCTTGTGTTTATGGCGGTAAACCGCTGTCATCCTTTAAAATACCGTTTATCCCTGGATTGTTGTCTTATTTTCAAGATTCTCTTGATTTCTTTCGGTTACTATGGATTCTTTCTCACATAAAACAAATACTTTTTCGTCAATGGTGTGTGATTCTCAGTGTTGATGTTATTTTTTAGCCTGAAAGTTTTGTATTTACAGTGACGAACATAATTACTATGATAGATTCCCAGGTCAATATTCTAGACATGCTAATTCCTATCATTTTTATTTTCTCGGGAAAACTTTGTACAGGGCAAACCGATTTCCAAGGTTCTACTACATTAATCATTCAATCTCAGAATTATTTCACTTTAATCTACTGTTGAAAACTCCTCGTAACAATTAGTTTAAAGGTGATGGTTTCTTGATCCATTCCGAGCTGCTATGTATTAACACACTTTTTTATGTATTTAAACACGACATGCAGTCAATTATTAAGTGGATATATAAAAGCTTTTGCTTACTGACTGAAGTACTTTCGATCGTCTAGCGATCATTTTCAACAAACAGAATAAGTTTAATAATAGGCTAATTATTCATTGATTAGCATTTGAATAAATTCAATTTATCATTATCGTTGATCGAGGGCCCTCTAAAAAAATAAACATTCTTAAATAATATAACTCACTGCGGAGATAATTTTTAATTCAGCGTGGCTCCCGTCTGATTGTCTTCCATCCGAAGAATGGACATTGATATGTCCAAAGCTCCGCCAATTTATGTAGATGCATAACAATATAATTATTATCTATAGTTATTATATAACAAATTGCTTTTTCATATCATATACAGTTCAATAATTATTTTCTTAGTCTATATTATGTAAATTCATCTATAATTTTGCTGTATTGTAAGCTATTGTATATAAGTGTATAAGCCAGTATATATTGTAATCTACATGAATAAAGTACTCAATCAATCCATATAACAAATTGAAGACAGTTCTTATTGGGAATGAGTTGGATACCAACACTGCTAGCTTAGTCACAGATCACAGTTGCTGGTCACACTGTCAGCTTATCGAACAGCATAACAAGAAATGAGAGGACAAGTCGACTTACCAAATCAACTTACCGATAATTATTGATCATTCAAGGAACCGAATCCTTTAAATATTTATTATACTTTTGAAAATCCGTTAATAAACCCGTTCTCTAGATACCCTCATCTCTCATCGATCATCATAATTCCAATAACACTTGCTATACGAAAACCTGGAGTTCATCACACACAGCCAAAAGATAAAAAATAAGCCTTCGAATGTCATCCCCGTGGCTAGTTACACACACATCGATTTTTGGTCGTACGATATTTTGTCGTCACTATGAATTCTATGAGATTAAACGGAACTTGGCAAACATCATATGTTTGAAATCATCTGTTCAATCTAATAGAATTTATAAGGACGGTAAAATATCGTACGACCAAAAATCGATGTGTATGTAACTAGCCTTAGGGTTAATAAGTATTATACAGTGATGCCAATCAAATTTCATTCCAGCTGTTCCCCCTGTTTCAAAAATTTCAACTCAAGAATCTTCAGGTTAGATCATATAATATTAATTCGGGGTCTTTTTGATAATAATGAGTCAAATGTATTTATTATTGTGATCCTGTCTGAACCACATGATTTCACGCAAGAAAGCTTGATGCATTCTTGTTGGTGTATTTTCTTGGCTTAACAACTGATCATTCTGATCTCAAGTCAAAATCTTCCGTATTTTGTGATATTATAAAGATGTTGCAAATAGCAATCAATTTATAGGAATAACCACACATTATTGCACTTTATGCTGTAATCTAGTGAATCAACAGATGGACTCAACAAATAGTGAGTTAGTTTTAGAAAACGTATTCGTGAGCTGGAATATGAACTGAAGATCATTGAATTTTTCAGTGAACAATCTCCTCATTGGATATAAATTTATTTTGAAAAATTTGATTTTTCCAATTTAAGATCCCATGAAAAACGCTTTCTACGAATTCCCATTGAAGAACTCATTGAATTTTCCATTGAAAAACCCTTATTTCTCCTTTCAAAATATATCGTAGCTTTGTAAAACAATGATTTTAGAATTTCAGAGAATAGCATACCACTGAATAAGCTCTCCTATAGATTTTCTATTTATCCAAACAACTCGAACTGGAAGAATGGTTTACAAGGAAATTCCGGTGTTAAGATGTCGGAAGAATTAGAGAGAACATCGGCCAGATTTCCCGTTTAACGTTGAAGAGAAGCGAGAGAAAGCAAAGCTTTTCTGTGAGTGTGAAAGCGCTTTTCCTGCGTTAATAATGCTCCGGAAAAGTGGCCGGAAAAACTACGAGCCGCCCCAGTGACCGCACCACACACTTTTACGGAAAATATTTATTAGTCTGGAAAGTACGAGGCCAACTGTTGTTTTAGCGCTCGCATTGCAAGTGCAAGAATTCGAAATGGATGGCGACTGCCTACCTAAGCGGTCACTACACCAACACCAACTGTGCGCTGCAAATGAGAACGAGAGAGAGAGAGAAAAAAAAGAGAGAGGAATTGGGTTTGTGAGTGAGCACAAAAGAAATGACAATAGTTGTCAGAGAATCACTGCGAGAAAGAGAAAGATAAATATGAGAGAATAAGGTATGAAATGAGAAAAGTAAATGTAAGAAAGAAGAGAGCTCGAAGGAAGAGATAAAATTAGAAGAGAGAGAGAGGTAGAGTGAGATGGTATAATGAAAAAATGGTGATCGAGTGAGAAAAATGTACATTGGGAAATGTACAATAGGAGCACTTATTGTCCAGCGTATGAGGAGAAGAAAAGCTCGTGAGCGGAAGGCAATTATTTGGAAAGAAGCATTCGATTAGATCAGAGGTTTTTATTGATGTATGTTACAATATATACTGGCTTATACATCAATTCACCATGAATCACAATATTGATAATTATTCAACTAATTTTGCAAAGTAATTACTTGCAAATGAGGAGAAGAATTGAGGGAAAGAGAGAGAGAGGGATCAAATTATAGATGGAACAAGATAGGGATTGAGAAGAGAAGTGAAAAACACGGTCTTCCAGACAAGAAATACATGAGTGGGAATGACTTGTAAGAGAAAGCCAAACTACGTGAGAAATCTAGAAATATATGACAAGAAGGAGTGAAAAGGAGGAGGGAAAACGCTTTTAGAAGACATTATATTTCTTGGAAGAATCTAATAGACTATTTTTCTGTCCTATACTTTTCTCATCTTGAAAGAATTCATTCCACAATAATTCTCATCGAAAATTATATGAAGCATCAGTTTATACATTTGATGCTTTCATTACAAAAAATATGCTAAGAACACTTTAACCGAAACACCGGTCTGTGAGACCAGAGGCAAAATTACTTTTTCTATAGTGGCAACATTGTGAATCAAAAATTGCTGCCCGCTCTAATACCTTTTCTCTCACTATTCCTCAACATTCTCCAACAATGCTCGTTAGTTCTCAACTCACGGTTATCAAGTAAACATCAATATATATTGAAAACGTATCGGTATCAGCTACCGAATCTTTTGCATAAAGTTTATTTCTTACCGGTCTAAAATACCGTATGCTTCGACTAACAAAATTTGTTAAAAACATTTAATATTCAATTTTTTTCTTATGTTTTTCTCTTTATTATTTCGGTATTATTTAGATGTTTCATTTGAAAAACAATTTTTTGTTATTTAGAAAACAGTAGTTTAGGAAAATCGATGACAATCGATGAGTTATCAACCTCTAATATATACAAGCCCCAGACTTTGGAACTTGTATCAATAGGATGCTTTACAATGGAGTGTCACAAGATAAACATTTACTTGACGAAATAGATGATTCAGACAACGACCACTATAGTTATTTATGAACTTTTCTTGCTAATAAAATAATGATGTGAAAATAACTGAAGGCTGAAAATGTTTGCTCAAACAATATTTTCAATTATTACCTTTCAGTTTTTCTATAAACCTATATTGATTAATATTTCTCCATTATTATTGTTCTGAGTAGTAACTGATAGTATATCTTACACGGATTTTAGTATTGTGTGTTTTCGTACATCCAACATTATACATTTATTACATATCAATGTTTCCAAATTTTTTTCTATCGTTCCATCACTTAATTTGCAACTTAAATCTAGATTATACTCAACTATAATTGAAATTTACCATTGAAAAATATTTAAATTTTTATTTGGTAGAAAAATATCAAATTAACACTTTAAGCAAGACCCGGTTTGTGAGACCGGATGTTTCGGTTTGGGTCAGTTCTGACCATTTTTCGGTTAGAGTGTTAAGACACCAATATGAAAATGGATTGAAATAGGTAGGTATTACATTTGATGTAGTCTTTCTTACCAGTTCTTTGAAGTAAAAACGTGTGACTGGCCTCGAACGCAGCTCCTGTTAACGTTGTTTTCAATCTGCAATATTTCAATGACGATGTATTGATCTGTAAAGGAGAAGATGGACATGATAGTCACAGAAATAAATAATCTTTCCAAATTACATGATTGATTTCTGAAGTAATACATCAAAATAATTAATGTTCGATTATTCGATTGTTGTTAAAACATAGGCCATATATGATCTAAGTATTTGCATAGAAACCTACTATTTTTGAAGCCACTCCTCTGTCATTCCAGACTACTTTCAAGCTGAAGAATGCAGTACATGTCAATGTTTTTCCTGTTAAAGAGCATCAAGCGCTACATCCCCCATTAATGAAAACAAAGTGAAATATCAAGGGTCGTATGATAGACAAAATATGTCTGGCCCACTGTCTGAGTGCTAATCTGACACCTGACTGACTTTGAAGCAATGCGGGGGTTGAATTGCAAATCTGACGGACAAACTGATCGAATTGGTTGATTGATGGATGTCGAACATCGCTTTGACTAGTCCGACTAGACTATTCAACAAAATATTCAAAACTCCAACTGTGAATGTGGGTTGAAACTTATAGTCACAGCAACTACCTACATCCTAACAATGTCAAGTTCTCAAGAATACTGTATATGTTGATTGAGTCCCATGGCATCAACATTGTCCCATGGCAGATTGTTGGAATTCCATAAATATTTTAGAACTAATTTTATGGAAAGATGTGTGAGAGTGAACAAAATATTGAGAAAACTCTGAGTGTATGCTAAAATAAATAAAATTAAAAAAAATAAAATAAAATGTTTATTTCCCAAAAAAAAACTAAAACTACAACATCAATTACACAAGATATTAGATAAATTACAATTACATACAATAGTTAGTTACAAAAATTCTTATAATGTGTCCTCTACTTGTTTAGTTTTTTCTGTGTGGAAATTGACCTACTCTACTATGGCGTACCATGTTCTAGAGTGGGTTTTGTTTGTTTTTTGTTTTTTTGTGCGTATTAATAATAAGCGTATTAATAAACACTAATAAGTTAGTGTTTAGTAAGTCATTAGGTGTTGGAACAAGTCACTGTAACTACCTAACTATTCTCTTTAAGTTTTTATGTTTCTTGAGTACGATCACAGATAAAAAATTATTCAATAAAATGAAACTGTTGATTTCTGAATAGACGTTGTATACTCAAGTGATATTAAAGAATTCACCTGTGAATGTAGGTTCGGAATCTACGGGTCACTCCAACTAACAATGACTAACATAATGTTCCCAAGTTTCTATGAATCTATCTTTAATTTGAGTTAGATTTAACGAGTGATTTAAATTTCATATACTTCAAAGTCTAACTACAGTGTGAAAACAGTATCCATTATTTCACAACATGTACCTACAATAAACGAATGAACTGTTTAAATGTTAAATTTTTAATAAAACAAGTTGAGACGTGCACAAAATAATACCAGTGTTGCTGAATTGTGTCAAATTTCAATATATTTTCATGCAAGCCCTCATGACTGGATATACAATTCGACCACTAGGACGATTCAGAGAATTCAATTTGAATTTGAATATAATATACAATCATGCGCTTGCATGGAATCATTGAAATTTCACAATTTGGCAACTTGATATTTTGTTCTAGTCCCACCTTTGCATTAAAGTTGAACCATCATGCCACAATTAGTATTCTAGTTAACATATTATTCAAAAAAGTTGACATGTTATTCTACAAAATCAATATATTACTATACTGTAACACATAAGAGAGCTCTTATATTTAGAAACAAGCAAGGAAATTCATAGCTAGCACTAGCTGTAAAATTAACAACACCGTCAACAAACTTATCCACATCTCGTAAAGTTGCAGCTTGAAATAAGTTCAAAATTCACATCCTACCAAGTCCCAACTTGAAATAAGTTGAAAATGACCGTTATTTATACGACAACTTCCACTGTTTGTGACTCTTTGAAACTTACATGTTTCAAAGTGCATTAGAGAGTTGCGATAGTTTGGTGTTTTGGCCACAAAATGAGCTATTTAGTTTCGAAGCTAATAATTACAGAGTAGTGCTCCAACTATTCTCAGAGTTGTGAGCTTATTTGTGGAGAATTATCTGCAAACTGAGTGGGATCTTTGTTGTAAACAGTTTTGCACCTGGTAACGAAGTACCGTGATTCATTAAATTAACTAACAGTCAACTCGCTTTTCGGCTCATGGACCTGAAGGTCACGGTATTGTATAATACGCGCAGGAGGATTTCCTATGTATCGGATTCTTTTTCTATTTCCCAGTTTCTTATCTGATAGATAAGCTAGAGAGGCATTTGAATTGGATAAATTGTCAAAACTACTATTTAATTATGGAAATTTAGAAACTAGTTTTGGCGGTTGAACATTTTTATTCACTTCTATCAAAGTGTTTAAAAATTCACTAGAGAGTTCTCTGGATATCGGTGATTTTGTAATATCAGGAATAAATTTATCAATTCTTTAATCAATTAGTGGATGTGACGCTTGACATTTCGACAATCTCGACTTGTTCTATTCAGTATGAAGCCATATCACAACAAGGATAGTAGAATTTCAATGTTAAAATTATGTATAATTGATGAAGTAGATATTGGAGTAGTAGAAATCAGTAATGTCAAAACAAAGAAGGCAGACATTATTATCTGAGCGATGCTAGAAGATAGGAAACCAAATAGGTTATTGAAAATATAATCAATGATAAGGAATGATAAGAAATAAAACCAGAAATACGTAAAAGTCGGAAAATAGTGAGATTGTATAGATATCAAGAGAACTCCAGTCTTTAATGACGCAAAAGATGTCAAGCAAAAACTGAAATAAAAATTCTGATTCGTTTGATTCCACATCTCAGAGGCTTCATGAAGATATTCCCTTTTAACAGAAAAAACTCGATGTGGAGAGAATGCTGCAGAATTGAAAAAGTTTTAAAATTAGAGGATTTTCTTATCGACTGACTATCTCCAAAGCTAATTATCAAACAAAAGATGTTGACGCTGGCATTGGAATCCTACGCATTTAGAATTATCCAGTCTAGACTGACAGCAAGACAGCAATAAGCCCTCTTATCAGTACTTTAGAGAAGACTGGGATACAGTAGGTTACTATGAACTCTTTATTATGACGATTAATTCTTATCAAATAGTAAAGTGTTCCACAGTAGCAACAATTTAGAACATAATTATCATTCAACTAATTGGAATCATTGAAAGGATCATAATTTAGAACTTTAACCAAGAGAAATTATGTTTCGCGATAACAATTATTTTACTCTTCATCAAAAATATCACATAATTGTCATGAACGACAATTATTGAAATTATTGGGAGAGAAGAAACAAGATTAGCCTTGAGGTACCTCTCTCTAGAATTTTCATAAAATGTCAAAGTCCAGGAAGAGGATGAGCTAGGAATTGTTATTTGTAGGCATACTATCTCCCAATTTACGCTACACTGATTTGAACGTGACACATTGGGAGATAGGATGGCTACATGCTCCAAAAACGTATCCCCAGTTACATGAAAGTGGGTGTGTAAACACCTTTAGCTTTTAATTTTTACATGTTTTGCAGTACAAAAATGTTCATGAAAACCAGAATTTTGGATTCCCACTCAACTCTAAATTGGAAAATATTGACTCATTCAACTATTCACTTATTTATCGACTTGTGATACATTTTTTTGTTTGAGTTCCAATATCGTAATAGCGTAGGTGCTTCAATAATGATGTAGGTAACAGATTAATGAAATTGACTATGGAAGGATGAAAATTCCACTGATTTCCATGGACACTCAACCATTCAAATGTTCGGGTAACTTTTTCCAAGGTGAAGCATGAGTGAAACTTCAGCTATCAAAAATTTGACCAAATGCAAAACTCGTACCTACAAGCAGAGCTTCAAAATGCCAAACTTTTCTGTTCACTTGTGAACAATTCCAACTTTTCCAATAGACTGGAGTTCTTGTGTAGAGCTTTCAATCTCTATAACGATCCCACTTTTGTCGTTTGTCTTGTATATTGATATTTTTACACTTTTTCCAAAATCCTCGATAACACTATTATTTGACAAAAACAAGTTCATCAATGTGAGTCCTAAATTTTATGTGACATAATATTATGAAGACTAGCAGGTAACCCGTATTCCGTAAGGGTATATTTTAAAAACTTGACAAACTGAAAACTTGACGTAATGAAATCTTGAATAATTTAAAATAGGCTTATAACCATCCTCGGTTACTTGATTGTAAAACATTGTTTATGTTTGACATCTAATTTTTTCGTTGTAATTAATTTAATGATACAAGTCGTAACAGAGTAGATTTTTTATTACAAAGGTATACATTTTATTAAGGATCTATATGCAAATTTTCAAGTTAATCAGTCCAGTAGTTCAGACGTGATGATGCGTGAAACGTAATTTCCTATCCCGTACGTGTATAAGCTAATTTACTTTATTATAGTATAGATAAAATGATATTGGGATTTATGATAGAATATTCTTTCGAAAATTAATGAAACTTGAAAAACGAATTCCATTTAAATAATCAACATTGAAGAGGAATCAGTAGATCACCTTTAAAAAATATCAATGCGAAGTTTCTCTCTGCGGAGTTTAACAAGATAGTGAACAACAAGTACTAGTGCTTTCTCAGTTGACAGTGAAAACTAAACATACCTATCGACAATCAGTACCGGATAAAACGAGAAACGTTTTTATGTAACCATAGACTGAATAAACAATAGGCTAATCTGTGCCTAAAACTCTGTAAAATAGTAAATAATATTTTATGTAACTTAGAACAAGAATACTGAAAAGTAGAGACACAATAGAAAATAGTGAAGCTGATACTAATAACAATGCTGCATATTATCGACTTGGGAAAATTTCATAAATACAATGGCTGATAAAATGTAGAAGCAAGGGATTTGTCGCATGAATTTGGATGAATTGGATATCCGTTATTTTCAATTTCATTTGCTTGTAGTTTAGGAGAAATATATCGTTCTCCCTGCTTTAATTTTTTTCTGAATCTTTCATCATCTTCTTCTTTCTGCCTCTCCACTCCATATACATTTTCCAATACATCTACTTTGTTACGACTTGTCTCATTAAATTAATTACAACGTAAAAATTAGATGGTCAAACATAAACAATGTTTTACAATCAAGTCCTGTATGCTGTGGAATCATACTAACAATATGATTTTTGGGTGATATCTATAAAACATATAAGCTTCTGCTTTTGTGTTGATAATGAGATGGGTTGATCAAACACCCCCCCCCCCCTTGGTGGGGTCCAAATCCACGCGCAGAGAAAGCAGACTTAAGTTGAGATGCTCCAGACCACCAATATCCAGTTATCAGTGATGATGATGCTGTCATAAGTTCTAAAAATAGTGTGTCTTTTCGGTGTCAAAATTTTATAGTTTTTTGAAAGTTTGGAATTTTCTAATTAATTGTGATTGATTTAATTTAATTTAGAAGTATTTTTTCAATTAAAAAATGATTTTTGTGTGCTTTGAATTGTAAATTGAGTGTGTAAAGCCGCGTTTACACCAAAGTTATTAACAAAATGTTAATAACTTAATCCTTATATTCTATTAGATTGAAAGGAACTTGACAAACACATATGATCATAATGTGTATGATAAGTTATATTCAATCTAATAGAATCCATAAGGATTAAGTTATTAACATTTTGTTAATAACTTTGGTGTAAACGCAGCTTAATTGAAGAATGTTGAATGACACATAGCCTAGCAACATTTGGACTGTTGTATAACTTAGAATTGGAACCGTTTTGGGCTTATAATCCTGTGATACTTTCCTGTAAGTTGTGTAATTCTGAATAGTTGAATAAACAAATCAAATAAATTAATGATTTAGTGGAATATTTTCATCTAATTGGTTTTCAACTTATCTAAATTCTAAATTCCCAGTTTATATTTAGACCCAAAATTGGACAAAACTTATGAAGTGATAAACATAACCTATTTTTGGACAATTTCTATTCAAATTTGGGAAAAGAACAGTTTTAGGCTTTGAGCCTGTTGTTACTTCCCCAATCATTCATAGTTGAGAATCATATTGTATCTATCAATATATAAATAAATAACAAAAAAAATCATCAATTCCATCCGGAACACCAATAAACTAATTGGAAAATCAATAATATCCATGAAAATTCAAGGTGAAAAGTGACAAATTCATTGAGTGGGATAAATCATCAACACAAGACAAATTCATGAAAGTCATTGAGAAAGACGAAACATATCAGCATAACAGCCTACCACCAGGAGAGCCCAAAACCGTAAAGCCATGAACATACTTGTAGTCTATCACTGTAGCGTTTAACTTGTAAGTGAACCATAATGTGTTAAATACAATAATTAAATCATGTGTGGAACTGATAAGTCCATTGTATTATAATATGGTAGACTAATTGATGGGGGACCCGGCTCGTCGCATACAATACATTCATGCTTAGCCAGGTGAAAACGCCGTGATAGATAGAGCAGTGGCGAAATTCCTGTGCGGAAGTGTGATGTGATCCAGGGGTGATGGCGAGGTGTGAGTTACATGTCACATCACTAACTTGACTTCACAAGATTCATTTATTTAATTTATTCATGAATACAATTATAATTCATAATTATAGTCTAATATTATTTAATAATATTGAGATTTCATGTGGTATCAGTCATTCAGTGGACTTCGCTAAAAAATAAACTCATATTTGAATTATCCTACTTCTCATGAAATTTTATTACATAAGGGTTATTTTTATTACATAAGGGTTATTACATAAGGGTAATGGAATATAGTATTTTCAATCTGGCGATCTTCTTGAAAAGATAACTTCATATTTGGGTTAAAAGCAGTTTTCACCTGGATATAAATAATATTCAGAATAAATATTTATAGTTATTTTGAACAAGTCTGATAGAAGAAGCTACAGTTTAACCCTCGAATAAAATGAGATTCATGAAATACCTAATTACCATTTTCAAACATTTAAAAAAGATGTAAATAGTATTGTATCATGGTTATATAAATTCCAGGTTTAAATGAACTCATATCAAGTTAAGTAACTTACTATCGTAAAGTATTGAATATTGATTGTTATCTAATTGAAGTAAAACTCAAAAAATATTGTTTCTTTCGTGATTATTATTCCATTATCCTGATAACAGAAGCCTATGTGATGGGAGGAGGTATTTATATAACCAATAACCACACCTGACTTCATTGTAACGGGTGGCGGTATTAATAACACTACCCCACACCTGACTTCATTTGTAACGGGTGGGAAGCCAGGGGGGAATTTATTTATGAGAGGACCCAATTTTGTAACAAGGGAAAAATATAATAATAGTTGCTTTAAAAATCTCCACTCAACTGTTTAAATTATTTGAATCCACGGTTGGGAGCTTTGGATGGATTCGTTCATGCAAATGCCAAGATCTTCACTATTGTTTAACAAAGCCTGTTTTAGAAACAAGTAACTTATCACGAGCCAGGAACTTGAAATAAAAGATTTTGTAGAAATGCTACTGATATTAATTTATTAGTTGAATTATACAATTATCGGTCATATTTGAAATTCTGCTGTTACATCGAATTAAAATATTCACTGTAATCAATCCGGTTATTTTTATTCAATTACTTGTTTCAATAATACAACATTAAAAAAATTTAATTTCAAATAATATTTTTCAAATTACTACTTTATTGCAATTATTCATAATTGATATTTAGTCAAGAATTTGCTAACTCACTCTACAATAAATTTAGGGCCTCGGTCAATTTATCTGGTCAATCTATTTGAGCTTAATAAAATAATTTTGGCACTCACCATTGAATTGAAAATTTAACAAATAAATCGGCACTCACAATCACTCACGCTTACATTTCAACTACGGTACTATTTTTTAAACAACATGCTTTTAATTCATACAAAATAAAAATAACAAGGAGATTTTTTCATCTAATTAGGCCGAAGCCTAAATTAGAGACCGAGACTTGTTCTGCGACTACATCTTCTCGCGGTGACGACTCGATTAGAACTGCCGCTCTTCCACTCAAATGACGTGGAACACCCGGCTTAATTTCAGGTTAAAACGTCGCATGGTTCAAATACATTTCTAAATACGTTGCATTAATTTCATGACGAAATCCAAGCCAGTACTATGTAAATGCTAGAAGACTGCAATAATATGGATGGATAAGAAACAAGTTAGCAAATCTTTTATGGCAACACAAAATTTAGGTGCTTACTTTGTGCATGAATAAATTCTTCAACAATCAAAAACAAGGTTCACTAGAGTTCATATTGGGAAAATTTAGTTCAATTTTGATCAGTTCAACAAACTGGAAGAAAGGTACAAAAAAATACAATTCAAACCTCTCAATATTCCCCATATTACACTAACATGTATTAAAATTGTATATGAGCAAACTATCAGAAAATGTATGAAGTAGGCCTACTTGATTGAAGTGATTATTTCCTGGTAACAATGAATGAAATTGCAGTATAGATTATGACAAAAGTCAGACACTTATGAATCAAAACTTATAATACGCATTATTTATCAATCCACTTTTCATTCATATCGATATCAATGTTTGATTTCTCCATGTGTCTGGCTCACTCATCTTTTCCAAATGTCTATCTTCTATCTCTTCTCCTTTCTTCTGTGTTTTCCTCTCTTCCACACCTTTTCCATCTCACTTTTTCAGTGTTTCATCTGTTTCGAAAACGGCGCGACTTTTACTGATAACATAAAATCCAATACCAGCGGAATCTATCGTCTAGTATTCAAGTCAAATAGCTGCCAAAGTACTTGAAAACGTGCGGTGACTTTCAGTACTTCTAGGAATACCCCGTCAAAAACGTTCAAGTTTCTCAAAAACTCGATTTCTCATATTTTTTGTGAAGAATCATGAATTTGGGAACGAAAATATGTTACAAATTGACGATGAAATGTGTGAGGTAGTCGTAGAATTCAACAAAATTGTCACATTCTATCTCTGTTATCACGTGAGAGGTGTTTGAAAAACTCATAAATGGAAACTCTCGCTATAGAAATGTGTGAAAGTATCATGTGTTTTTCATTGTGTGAACAAGATTCTCATTATCAGAGAAAACTGGAAGATCAAAGTTTTCAAGAATGGAAGTTATCGGTTTAGTCATTGAGTTCCTTGGACACTTGAAACCCGCCAATCCCAACTTGGTTTCTAAAATGAGCGGATGGCTCCGATCGGATGAAGAAGGAGCAACTAAGATGAAGACGAAGAAGAAGGAGAATACCGTCAAGGAAGAAGAACCGGAGGAGAAAACTGGAGACGGAAACGGTTTCTCAACCGTGAATGGAGTTGGATCAGTAATGGGTAATAATAACAATTGATATCAGATTATTATCATCCGTTGAACAATTGTTGTAATAAATGTTTGAATAAAGATTGAATGAAGAAAAGAATTAAAAGCAGCAGCAAGGACTGAAATAGACTTGCATGCTGTATCTAGCACCATATAAATTACTTAAAATGACTTCCACTATCTCAATTAAACGGCAAACTAGGTTTTTGTGTAGCTAATGTTTACATTACAGGTTTGAACCAACAGATAATGAATATCTGTTCTAGCCGAGATGGTACATATTGAGGCCGTAGTGAATTTCAAAAACAACTTCATCATGCATGGAATTTCATGCATATTTCTCCAACTTAAACAAATAATTTTATTATTTTGTCAAGTGAATATAGTTATTTTGAAAAATTTAGACAAACAACTGAATAAATTATGGAAAATTTACCTTTGTTTTTCTCCCCATTTTGTAAAATAAATAAGTAAATTAGTGGATTACATGAATTAAATAAAGTGATCTGATCTGATAGTTTTACTTTCCTTGCCCTATTACCATAGGTAAGGAAAATATTGCTTTCCGAAAAAAAATTAAGGTACCCAAATTTCTAAATTTCTATACGTTTTAAGGTCACCTGAGTCCAAAAAAGTGGTTTTTGGTCTGTATGTGTATGTGTATGTGTGGGTGTGTACACGATATCTCATCTCCCAATTAACGGAATGACTTGAAATTTGGAACTTAAGTTCCTTACACTATAAGGATCCGACACGAACAATTTCGATCAAATGCGATTCAAGATGGCGGCTAAAATGGCGAAAATGTTGTTAAAAACCGGGTTTTTCGCGATTTTCTCGAAAATGGCTCCAACGATTTTGATCAAATTTATACCTAAAATAGTCATTGATAAGCTAAGTAAACTGCCACAGTCCCATATCTGTAGAAATTTCAGGAGCTCCGCCCCATCTATGCAAAGTTTGATTTTAGATTTCCAATTATCAGATCTTAGATATAATTTAAACGAAAAATTTCGAGTGGTAAAGATTGAGCATGGAAATCTCTTCAATTAATGTCCAGTAACATTTCCACCTAAAATTGAAAATAAGCTTGAAATTTGAGAAAATGTAATTATTCAATTGCAAACTGTTGGCAACTGTTGATTCTATTAAATCATTCACTATGAAGAGATAGCAGATTTCGTGTGTATCCAGCGTTATTTAACTGTCACCAGCTGGCTCAGATCTTTGACTGAGATGCGCGTTTACACTAGCGTCAGGTGAACAATTTTCATAAAGGCAAGGAAAGTTGTTGTGTGAGTGCGCCACACCAGATTTTTATCTTTAGTATACTTTTAACATCTTCTTTTCTTCACCACCCGTCATTCCCCACTCAATATAATATTATTATTCATCAATTCATTCTTCTCAATCAGTGTTACCCTCACAATATATTATAATTACATTCGCATTATTGTATAATTCACAATTTTTCAATTATCATTTCAAATCAGACACGTTTATCTGCGATAAAGTGTGAGAATAAACTCGAATCACTCCATCTCCGACAAACGCTGTACTCAGAACAGCCCACCACATACAATACCGTCCACATTAGAATGTAAATTCGGCTTTGAATTAGTAATTGAAACCCCCGATAACACTTGAAATAATTTCCTAGCGATAATTATGTGCCGCTGCTTTCAAAATGGCCGGCATTTTCAATTGCCGCCTTCCTTTATGTGTCTGTTGACATAGAGGCGACAAAGGGGGCTGTATATCTATATACACCTCACAATTACATCAGGCCTATGTATATATGACAGTAGAACAATATATTCAAATGTATCAACCTGTTTGGGCTATTTGCCGCTAAATAAACCCGGGCGTAGCACATGTGGTACCAGTACTGTATTTAGGGGATGAGGGACTGTTTTTAGACGGTTGGGGGTTACCAGGTACGTGTTTAGTTGTTAAGGGGTGGGGGGTACTGTTTTAAGGTGTGATGGTGAGCGGGGGAGGGGGTTGCAACGAATTTATGTCGCACCCGCATTCAGATTAAATTAACTGGCGCCTGCTCACGTGCAGGCAACAATTGAGCACATATTTTTTGTTCTTTCACTGACTGCTAGCAACCGATTCCAAACTTTCTATAGTGACATCAGTTGTAGAAAGAATTGATGTTGGATGTCTAAGGATTGGATCGATGAAAGGTTGTTATCATGTTATATTCTGTCACAAAGAAGTATTCCACTTGGGAAAAATCACAACTGCCTCATAACCAATATTCAATCATCTCTCATTGACATTCTTCTCATTACCTGGATACAAACCAAGGCCTCATTTGAACATCTTTCTTGCTTAAAAATAAGTATTTGAAAATGAATTGAAAAAACCGTAGTGCATTCGAGTGACGTCAGCACAGGTAGTGCTCCTACACCAATAAAACACTATCTGATATAGATCAGCTGAAATCAACGGATTTTTATTGGTGTAGAAGCCCAACCTGTGCTGACGTCACACGAATGCCCTAAGCCCCTAACGCTTTATTTACGGAGGTAGTGCTTCATACCAACATGCAATGGAAATCAGATGAACATATAATATACATTTCCCGCGTGACACATGCTTTTAGACCAACGTTTAATGAACATGGTTCATTACAATTATTATTGAGACTGATGGACAGTTCATCCCGAGACTATTTCTAGCCGAAGCTGACTGATTGATGATGTAAACATGCGGTTGACATTATTTGTTGACTAATTCTAAAGAATGTAACATATTCGAGTGAGAGTGGGCGCTTATATGTCAATCATGTCCAACGTAACAGGTGAATATGTAGGGATCATGCCTTATGCTTGAAATGAACAGCTGATTTGAATATTCCATTTTCATTACTTGGAATATATTCGTCATGATATGGAATCATTGTTTGGATGCATTGTTCACATGCTATCATAATATAGTGCAAGGAGAGATCTAACAGCTTAGTTGATACTATCCTATACTATTAAACGAGCAAATTCTGTTTAAATGTTTATATGTTTATAAATTTGGAACATAGAAGGTTTATGATATAAAAATTCGATTGCACTAGGTCTCATCCCTGGTAAAACTTGCTGAACGACATTGAAAGGATAATTCATCGTTGGAAAAACAGTTGAGACTTTCGTCGTTTCTGGATATGAAAATGAGTGAGCGAGTGCGTCTGTGGAAAATTAAAATAACACATCCCCGGAATTCACAAGATGACGTATAGCCAAACTGTAAAATATAAACACGACCTAAACAATAAAGAAACCTTGAGGGTTTGAAAGGTGAAATTAATCATAATTAATAAAAAATAATAATCATATTCAAAATAGAAACATATTTTCGTGATGTTTCCAAATACATCAAATAATAGTTAAATTTCCTTTTAATTCCTTCAACACTTGAACATTTTTAGCAGATGCACATAGCTGCTGCACATAGCTGCTGCGTGGCCTGTGCATGTGTAGTATTTTGTTCATGAAGTGATTAGACATCGCATTAGCAATGACCATTCTGTATTCATAGTGTATGAATAACAGTCCTTTTTTGGATAGTGGAATTAGAAGTAATTCTCAAGTGAAAACTTCATCATATAGTTGTGAATGTTGGACTAAATTTTTACTTTAAAAAGTCCAAAATAGTAACTAGATGCTATTAGTAATAGAATAGTAAATAGTAAATTAACAAATATTGTAGCAAACGTGGTATATCATTCTATAATCTATAAATATATTATAATTTCCTCTTTCGTTATAAAATGTGTATGCTTTTGTATTCCTGAGCGAAGCTGGGTCCCCCGATATTATCATATTATAGAAAAAATGTATAAATATATTAGCTGAACTTAGAATATTATAGATAAATTAGAGAAAATTAATCAATTCAATCTCAATTTATATAAAAACCATTATCACAACATAAGATTCAACTCGCAATGTTGAGAAGGGGTTATAAGTTACCATATCTGAAATTGTATAGAATTCCTTCCAATTGATCAGTAGTTCTAAACTCCATCATCCCACAATAATAATTTAGATAACATTATATAATCTTTAGTTTTCGAATACTATACAATACTGAGTTTATAGATTATTTTTATCATGATGTGTTGTTCAAAATATGCTGCTTGAATAGCTTCAGCTTCAATGCTTTAATATAAAATTGGAGGGGACATCTCAAGGAGTTTGAAAACAATTCACCAATAAACCCTTCAAGGAATCTTAAAATTCTACCAAAGCCTCAAGTTATGCTTCGAACTTCAATCTCAAAGTGTCGAAGATAGAAAGCATAGTTCAATATTTTCCGCAACTCAACTTTCGTTGAGCATAACATCAAAACATATATCATGGTATAGGGCGTTTATGTTCCAAATGTCACTGTTTACTCAAGCCGCCGATAGTGATATCATAGCTGTTATTACATGGAAAGCTTATAGGTTTATTCTTTCAAAAACTATAATAATACTCTTATTTTGCTGAACGTAGTCGTCTACTGTAATTGGTTACAAAATAAGACTACGACGCACTTTCCCTCAACAATGTAGCACAATGAACAACAAATTCTTACTACAATAAAACTAGACTGAAATTACACTATATTATTCTATATTTCTCCCAAAAGTACATTCGGTGACTTGATAACAAATCAATACAAAATATCATGGATTAAATTTTGCAAACGGATACAAAGTATGACGAAATTCTAATTTGTTAAGTTAAAATTTGTTAATGTTGGTACTGAGTCACTACTTGGTTACTACTTTTGTTTAACCACAACCACAAAATCCTTCAATACTAGAGAAAATAAGGGAAGAATAAGATTGGAGATAGAATGAGGAGAAAACTATTATCCTTATTCCGTAGTATAAGTTCAATCTACTAGTTATACTTACTTGATTTTGAAGTGAGTGGAGTGAACAATTCGATTTCTCCTTGCAGATTTTTCTGAAACAAACCAAACGTTCGTAAATTTCTCATGACAGAGGTTTTGAAAAAGATAACATGCTAGAAGTACATGTGCATAATGATTAAGCCCAATTACAATCAGAGTAAGAGCCAAATAGTTATAACAAATTCAAATAATAGAAGATGATTTGGCCGAAAGCCTATTTATTGCCTCTTACATTTCATCATAGACAATACTATTTCAGTATAATCAAACTAATAGATTCTAGGATTTTTCTACTAAACATAATGTGTTTATTCCATACTGGTCATCAGGCTCGCTTCGCTCGCCATATCCGTCAAGCCGACTGGACCCCCGACTGGATCGTCCAAAAATGAGATCAGCAGGCTTGCTTCGCTCGCCTGCATTTTTCATTTGAGCATGCGTCATTCCATCAGAAAGTCAAAGTACTGAGAAAACGCAGAAAACCTGAGAAAAACGCTGATTTTGGGCGTATCTTTGATGAAATATTAGAGTCACCTCATCACAAAATTTTTAGACCCTAGCTAAACCCCTGTACCAAAATTTGAACATTTTCTGTCTATTACTTGATGGAAGGACAGAGGAAATGCAAAAAAACACTAATTTTGGCGTTATTTCAAATTCCTTCTAACACAACATTATCACACCCTAGCTGAGCTTCTGTGCTGAATTTGAACATTTTCTGTTCATTTGTTCTCGATAAAGCTGAGAAAACGTGGAAAAACACAGATTTTGGGCGTATCTTTGGATTTTTTTCAAATCCATTCTTAGTGCGCCTCTAAAGGGCCAACTGAACATACCTACCAAATTTGAACGTTTTTGGTCCAGTAGATTTTTAGTTCTGCGAGTGAGTGAGTGAGTCAGTCAGTGAGTGAGTGTCATTTCGCTTATATATATATATATTATATATATATATATTATATATATATATATATATATTATATATATATATATTCAGTCGTAATCAGACCTCCGTAGAGTGCAGATCGTAGCGAATAATTAGTGTAGAGTAGTATTAGTAGTGAAAGTGGAACAAGTTGTGTCAACACCAACAACCAGCAGTCTACTCAGCAGTTTTTCACAGTGAAAACTACTCAACGTTTTTTTTCTGAGTGAAAAGTGTGTCACCAAATTTTTCGTTTGAACATTGCTCTCTTTAAAAATTAGATTCTGTTTCTTTAAAAAAACAATTAGGCTATCAAACTATCAATAAATTATGGTGTTTTGGATCTATCAGCCTTAAGATGATCCATTCGCCAATAAATACGCCAACAAAACTACCACCATCCGCGCAGCTAGAATACGAGGAAGAGGAGGAAAAGGATGAAATGAATATGCCTCCCGAATTGCCACCGAAAATTAAAAACGATAGCGGAATACGTTTCGAGGTACGTTCTATTAAAATATACAAAAGAAATTTCTGAAATGGGGGAGTGAAATTATCTTGAAAAAGAAAGTATCCAGAGAGGACTATGATTCGTTTTTAAATGTGTGCAATGAACTTAACATAAGTATCGAAAGAATAGACGTTAAGCAACATATACAAGATAACAACGCGGAAATGTTTGGAAAAATTCACACTCTGGAGCAGAGTGTGAATAAACTAGCAAGTGAAGTTGCAAAAAGCCACAATAAGCCGATCTCATTTGCTGAGGCCGTGCAACTGCCAAAGAAGAGGACCGCACCTTCTACATTATCGAGTGCCGCCTCCACTGCTGCAGCCAGGGAGTCTCCGCCCCGGACCAAGAAGCTGTCGCCCAAGGAGAATGTGATCATCCTGAAGCCAGCAAAAATAAATGGAACGGAAAAGGAACAAAGCGGAAAAATTCGAGAAACAATAAAGAAGAACATCACCCGTGAACAAAATTTGAACATTAAAAAAGCTGTTGATGTCCGTGGTGGGGGTGTGCTGTTGGTGCTTCACCCAAGGGCCAATAAGGAAAATGTTTTGGGTGATAAGGTCCTGCAACATCCAAACATAAAGGTAAGCGAGCCACAATCCAAATTGCCAAGAATAATTCTGTATCACGTCGCTGCAGATATAACTGCTGCTGAATTGGCAAACGATGTGTATGAGAGAAATCTCGAGTCATCGTCACTGAGTAGGAAAAATTTCTTGAAAAACTTTAGGCCGATTTTTAAAATAGGACCGAAAAACAAAAACACCGTGCACTGGGTAGTGGAGTGCACTGGTGAATTAAGAAAAGAATTTATTAACAAATCGCGGATTGGTATTGATTGGAGGGTGTGCCGAGTTGGAGACTATGTTGCCGTCTCTCGTTGCTTCAAGTGCCAAAAAATTGGACATATCAGTAAGCATTGCACTCAAGCACAAAACACCTGTGCTCACTGTTCCACTATAGGACATGATGTTAAAGAGTGCCCTAATAGAGACAAAAAGCCCTCATGTTTAAATTGCCGCAATGATAAAAAAGCTTTCGATCACAAAGTAGGTGACAGAGAGTGCCCTTCCTATCAAAAAGCGTTACAACAAATAATTGATAGAACTGATTATGGAATCTGAAAGAAAAATATTCAATATACTGAGGATAAATAAAAATAATAGTGATAGTAAAATCAAGCAATCACCCAACACAAAATAATTACTTTAAATTCCATCCTTAACAAAATTGATAGTTTCTACATAACAACTAATACTGATAAAAGTAAAATAAGTCTGGTTTATAATTTTGGTGAGAGGGTTGATGTTATGATATCTTTTACAAAAATAGGAAATAGTATTAAAACATCCAAAGGACTCTCTCTGCTTAGAAATAAAAAATATTTCTCTCTTGAAGAATGGAATCACCTGAATGTGTTACGAGATTCTAATTGTATAAGAGTTTTGTTTTCTGATAAAAACATTCCTATTTTCATATTAAATGATGGTGAAAATGGGGTACTTATTGATCTTTTGATAGAATAAATGATTGGAGTAAATTCAATTACCCTTTGATTATAGGAATTGATTCTTTTAACAATCTTGGTGAAACTTATTTTGATATTCCTGCCACTGAACTCTTGAGTACTCTCATAGGAGCTAGAGATTTGAAGTTTATTTTTTATTATCGAGGTTATTGTGAAATTAATTTTCTTAATATACCTAAGCTATCTGATAGTCCGGGAGTTGAGTACCCTGTAGGATTCTTTGAAGGTAATAATAAACGTGAAGCATTCATAAACTCTATGATTGAATTACGGACCCTACTTCAAAACACTGATAACGAAAATGCTAAAATATATAAAAAATATTCTTCTTAGGATTGATTGATTGATTGATTGATTGAGTACTTTATTTAAGTAGATTACATTATATACTGGCTTATACACTTATATACAATAGCTTACAATACAGCAAAATTATAGATGAATTTACATAATATAGACTAAGAAAATAACTATTGAACTGTATATGATATGAAAAAGCAATTTGTAATATAATAACTATAGATAATAATCATATTGTTATGCATCTACATAAATTGGCGGAGCTTTGGACATATCAATGTCCATTCTTTGGGAAGAATATTAAAAATATCCTCCCCACTAACTCTCTACCAAATAGATAGGATCACGCATAGAAACATGTCAATATCAGGTGATGAACTAATAAGCGTCCTGAATAGCAATATGAACATCTATGATAATAATTTGAAAAGATTCCTATTCAAAACAAACTCTAAATACCGAATGGGATATTGCTTGGAGCAGGGTGGAAGTTACGTAGAATTTCAAGAGGATACTTTAAAAATTCTCTACTAAAGAACGATATGTTTTAGTCACACGTAATACTACACTTATGCTGAATAGCGAATTAATAAAAACTATAAATAGAATAACTCTTCATGAGTGTAAACTTCCTAAAATAAAGTGGTATGACCGTGTTCCCGGCTGTGGTAAATCTTACTTTATAGTCTCGCATCATGAGCCTGGCAAGGATCTAGTACTCACTCAAACACGAGCAGGTATTAAAGCAATCCGTGAAACTGTCATTGAAAGGTATGGTCGAAAACATTGTAATCGTCTTAAGCTTGATTACAGGACAGTTGGCTCATATATAATAAATCATAATCAGAATAAAACATACGATAGAGTTTTTATTGATGAAGCTCTACTTATGCATGCGGGTTACATCGGGTTTATTGCTAACTTGAGTAAGGCCTCAGAAATGATTGTTGTTGGTGACGCAAACCAAATACCCTATATTGAGAGAAGTAATTATGCCACAAGATGGCATAAAATTCAGAATTCTGCGAACCTTTTACAAAGCAAACGGTAACTCGTAGATGTCCTATCGATGTTTGTTTTGTCCTTTCCACTGTCTATGAAAATATTACGACGATTAATGAAAGAGCTATCTCAATTCTGCCTACTTACAGAAATGGGGAATACCATCTGATACAACCCGACACTTTGATATTGACATTCACCCAAGAGGAAAACTTATGGTGGGTGATACTATAAAGTGGAGAGAGGATGTTGCACTTCACACAATCCATGAAGCACAAGGGCTAACTCATAAAAATGCTATTCTAATCAGAATTAAGTACAAGGAGAATGAAATCTATAACAGCATGCCCCATGCGATTGTCGCTTTGTCTAGACACACTGAAACTTTCAGGTATTTAACAACCAGTCTAGTAGATGATGCTGTGGACAAACTAATTAAGAAACTTAAATTCATAGATAGTGAGGGGCTTGTTAAATGGAACAAGGAAAAGAGAAGTGGACCTGATGATATAAGTTATGAGTGACACTGAAGAAGTTCTGAATATTTTAGAAACAGAAAATGAAACAGATGTAATCGACGATTATTTGAACTATCATTTTCTCGAGGACAGAAATAAAGATGCTGAGTGTTTCAATATTATGTCTATGAATATACGTAGTTTGAATGCTAATTTCGATCAGTTCATTTGCTGCCTCAATGAATTGAAAACTGATATTCACATTATAATATTAACGGAGACCTGGTTGACTGCAGATATGCCGTTCATTTTCAACATTCCTGGATATACGGCAATAAATAAGTTCACTAAACAGAATAAATGTGATGGATTATGCATGTACATAAAAGATTGTATAAGATTCAATGAAGTTTCACTCGATATTACTGATGCTAATGTAGTTAGTGCTGACCTAAGAATTGATGATTTTATTGTGAAGGTGATTGGGGTTTATAGATCACCAAGTAATCAAAATATTGATAATTTTCTTAATAGTCTGAGTAATGAAATCAGTAATATTCCTAATGGAATAAATGTATGTGTGGCGGGAGACATGAATATAAATACACATTCAACTAGTGTTCCTGTTCAAGATTATCTGCATATTTTCAATAGTAATGGCTATAAGTCTTACATAACTGGTGATACCAGAGTAACAACCACAACAAATTCTTGCATTGACCACATTTTTTATAAAAATTCAGGCAACCATTCTATGTCCATTAAGGAGCTATATTTAGGACAACCATAACTGACCACTACGCGGTTGTACTGAACTTGGTGAAGGTTCCTATCAATAAGAATAATAGAAAAGTATTGATAAACACATTAACTAGAACCAACTATCATGCACTATTGGAACGCATAAGGAATGAAGATTGGGAAGAAATCTATACCGTGAATGGAAGCATTGACACTATTATGGATAAATTTGTCGATCGTTTGACCAGTCTCATCAATCAATGCAAGAAGGTAAAAGTGATACCTAACAGACTTCGTCCCCTGAAGCCCTGGATATCTGAAGGCATCATAAGATCAATAATCACGCGGGACAAAATGCATTCTAGACTCAGAAGAGATCCTAATAACAATATATTAAAGAATGAATATAAAGTTTATCGTAATGGTTTGAATAAGATCATAAATCATGCAAAGGAAGTCTACTATAAAGGGAAAATTGAAAATTGTAATAACAACAGCATGAAGTTGTGGAAGTGCATAAACGAAGTTATAGGTGAGGACAGTATCAACGACAAGAGTACTGAACTTGATGCTCAATCCCTCAACAATTATTTCACAAATGTGGGTAAATTACAAGCTCAAACTATCAATATCCCTGATAATACTGGTGATCGATTTCCTGAAATACAGATCGATAACACGTTTTTTATGAGACCAACGTGCCCAGTTGAGGTTGAGGCAACTATTAAAAATCTAAAGAACAACTGCAGTCCTGGTATTGATAGTCTAGGTAATATTACGCTGAAGAAAATAGCCAATTTTATATCTCAACCTCTCTCTTTCATTTTTAATAGATGCTTTGAGGAGGGATATTTTCCTGAGCACCTCAAGTCAGCCAAAATAAAACCTCTATTCAAACAAGGTGACCCGACTAATCCCTGTAATTATAGACCGATTAGTCTTATCAGCAACCTTGCTAAAATAATGGAGAAACTAATAAAGTCAAGAGTTGTTTCTTTCTTGAATCTTAACAAAATAATCAACAAGAACCAATTCGGTTTCCAAAATGGTAAAAGTACATCTGACGCTCTAATAAAATTCGTCAATACTTTATCTGATAAAATAAACTCCAATAAGAAAACTATTGCAGTCTTCCTGGATATACGCAAAGCTTTTGATACAATACCTCATAATACTTTGTTCAATAAACTGGAGTCCTATGGTTTCAGAGGAGTCTCGCTTAAATTGTTCAAAAGCTATCTGAGTAATAGAACCCAGTCCCTAACCATAAATGATCAATCTAGTGTAACTAACTTAACTTCTTATGGTCTTCCTCAAGGTACTGTACTTTCTCCCATCCTTTTCATACTCTATGTAAATGACTTTTTAAATTTAAGACTTCTAAACTCAACTGTGATATCCTTTGCAGATGATACTGCAGCTATTTTTCACGGTAATTCATGGAATGAAGTTCATACCATAGCTGAAAATAATATGCTTTTAATCAAGAAGTGGTTAGATAAGAATACCTTGAGTTTAAATATTGAAAAAACGAATTACATAACTTTCTCTGCAAATAGAGTAGGACAGCCCAACGAGAATCAAGATTTGAGACTCCATTCTCAGTGCAATTTAAACTTGGGTAATTGTGATTGTCCCACCATTAAAAAAGTCAATAATACTAAGTACTTGGGAATCATAATTGATGAAAACCTTAAATGGGATGTTCATATTAAATACATATGTAGAAAAATTAGATATTTATCTTTTAAATTTTACCAAGTTAACAGAATTCTTAATAAGAACCACCTGAAAATGATGTATCATGCTCTAGTCAAGTCAATTCTGCAGTATGGCATAGTTGTTTGGGGAGGCTGTTTCAACTGTCATATTGCTGAATTATTTGTAGCACAAAAACTGATAATTAAAACTATATTAAGCAAACCCAGGCTCTATCCAACGGATATGGTTTTTAGTGATTTTGAGGTCATGACTATACGTCAATTATACATAAAAACCGTAATTGAGTACTTAATAAAATATAGATCCGATTTTCCTCTCACAATAAACTCTACACTTAATTATTATAATCTAAGGGCCACTGCTAACAAATATGTAACCTATAACACTAATATTGAATGTATAAGGAGGCAGTTAATTTACATAGGTACTAAAATAATAAACCTCATTCCAAATCACTTTCTCATGGACAATAAGATCAGCGGAAAAATTAAACTGGATATAAAAAACTGGACATACAGTAATTTCTTCTTCCATTTAGATATATGACTCGAGATTTCTGCTCCAGCATTGTTTTTTCATTTTTCAGTGGACTCGCTTACCTTTATTTTGAGTACCTATTCCTCTGTTTTCTTCCTTCCCCCCATTTCTCCCTTACCTTTTTCCCTCATTACTTCTCTTCTCTTCTTTGCCTGCCTATTACATGGGAAACCATAGTTGGCTAGGTATCTTCCTCTCTTTTTTTTTCTTCTCCAACACACCCAACCACAAAGCCCATGGTTTTTTATATTTGTAACATTTTATTGTGTTTTATTTGTTTCAATTCTTTGTAATTTTGTTTTGTCTTGTTATGTGTGTTTTTAATAAATAAAATAAAATAAATAAAATAAATTAAAAAAAATATATATATATACAGTAGATAGAAGATGCAATAAATGAACTACAGAAATCGTTTACAGAAAGCAGAAAAGCCATTTCTCAGAGTTGTTTTCTGGAGAACATGTAATGTGTTATCAGTTATTGATGGAGGAATAGAAGAAAGTCTTCGTACTTAATGCCTACATGGAATGTTATCGACTCAATAATCATCATTATCCTCTCAGATCACGAATCAGATTGGGAGGATGCAGATCAGTTGTTTCCTTATTATTGTATCAGTATATTCCACAACTACTACTAATTCTAGCAAAAATTGAATAAAACTCTCAATGGAATCTCTGAAATCCTATCATTTTGATAATAATCAATTCACTGGTCATTCGATGATCATTGAAGAAAACGTCATTGTCAGAGAACGTATCGTGTTTGTCTAGTCAACTCATTTTACCAACAATTTCTTAAGAAATGAACTGAGTCTTACAATAGAGCTTCTCTTTTATCAACGCACCGTCATCATGATAAGAGAATCAGATATAAAGTTCAAGCTGTCCACTCTAGAGTTAGAGGCTATCCGATCTTGTTCTGAACAACTATGTTTACTTCCTAGAATTGGTAAAAAACCAAAAAGAATAATCATCAAAAATATTCGTTAGCCAATGTCAAATTTTTAATAATTCATTGTCTGCCAACAAATCGAAGATAAACTTTGATGGGCGTTTATTATAATAAATTCTTTCTACTGACAAAAAAGCTTCAATATCGATATCGATAATCGTCTAAAAATCTTAATGATGAAGTATTTCTGTCTAATCAATGACCAAAATCGATTGATACAGAATTTGAATGGGTTAGGACATTTTGAAACCACCTATTATTCTCAGCCCTTAGAATAATTTTTTGAACACCTACCCACTGCAGAAAACAAATCCCAATAATTCAACAAAATTCTTCAAAAGAGCTCTTCTAAAACTGTTCAACGATTTCTTGGTCACCCGGAAATTTGGAAGAACTGGAACAGGGAAATGGACGTTTCCCGTTCAATACTCCTTTTACTATGTTTTACAGAGATCCGTGAACCCACACATCGTTCCAATAAAACTTATATTGCCCCCGAATATTATAATATGGAAACAACAAACAAGTCACTTTGAACGTGAAACCTTGATTGAAAAAAGTTGATTCCCCTCTGATTTGAAAAAAAAATCATTCGAAATGACTGGTGAATTTATGATTATTGATGAAAAATCATCACATTGTCTCCCGTTATGAACCATTTCATGAAATGGGATAATTTATCGTTCACTGAGAGATAGCTCAATGAATGGGCGTTTTTCGTCATTCACGATCCATATATTTCTTCCGACTTATTTCTTTCTACATAATGGGGTGGAAATATTGGAACAGTGTCCCCAGAATTCCCTTGATATAACAATATGAAACAATAAAGATTCTCATCAAAACAGGAACAAGATCTCGAAAAAATCCAAAGGTCATGAGCGTTTATAGACTGATTAAAGTGTGTGATTTTCCTTACTAGCTCGAACTTTCAACAAAATGCTTGAATGAATGAAATATATCCATAGAAAAGTATTTTCGCAACAAAGTCAAATAAATCATTTGTTTATCAAAGAAGAAAAGTAGAATTTCTACTCAGCTGTATATTTCTTCATACGCTACTTACTTTTAACTCATAGAACACGAAGAATTGCTGAAAACCTCTGATAGATGATTTGAACAATGAATATTAATTATTATAGAACAATGAACTTTTTTCGAGAAGAAACTCAGACTACACGATTTAGGATGTAGCAACGATGTAGGATGTGTATATTCAGGCGGTGGGACCTTCCCGCAAGGGACTCCCCACCAACAAAAGCAATACGAATTTACTTTTTTAGGATGTAGCAAGATTTATAAAAAGGTAGGTTTCGTCTACAACTCCTTCTTCGCTGCAAAATTCCGTGGAAAGCTCATTTAAAGGTAGAGAAATAAGGTAGAAGATTCACAATATATAAGACTGAACATATTTCGAACTTCAGGTGAAAGAGCGTTACAATCTGTTATCTCTTCTATCAAAAATCTTCAAAAATCAATGCAAACTCGAAAATTTCTTGTAAGAAAGCTGTTTGCAACGAATATGATATACTATATTTCTTTAAAACTCACAATTTGAATCTGACAGTCTTCAGTCCAATAAAGCGTTTTTCATCTTTATTACAGACAAATAACGCATTTATCTAACGTTTTACCGATGAGAACGGGTGTTTCCAGTTACAAATTAGTTATTACGAAGTTCCTCATCATTCTTCTAAATGAATTTTAAAATATCGAGAATTTTCTTGGCAACAATATGGGTTCCCAGCCAGATAGATATCTTTCATAAAGGTTTGTAAAGGTATCTTTCATAAAGGTTTGTTTTTCTTCTACAGGAAATGACCGAATGAGTACCTCGAAATTCATTTTAACATAGAACAAAGCAGTTTCTATTGGACAAATTTGAAACTCAAATGTTTCAATATATTCCACGAAAATCCCTCAATACAACCTCATTACAGTATGGAGCAATGCTGTTTCTCATCAAAATTGGAGAAATTGAGAAATGTTGAAAAAGTGGAAGATGCATTTTTCAACTGAAAATCCGTCAAATTCAAGAAATGTTATGAAGTGTGAAAATAAGTGTTTCCAGTATTACTCCTTATTTCTCCCTTTCCTTCAAAAATCATGATGAAACCATCAATTCTTGATAGACACCTTGATTTTACTTCCCTTCCTCAGTAAAAAGCTGGATAGATCTTCGAAAACCACTTGGTGAGAAATCTATACTAATTACCATTCAAATAATTAAATATCTAGAATAGTCTCACAGTAGAAATTGAGTTTTACTGTATAATCGCGCATGTTTCTCCTCACCTTCCAAATACAATCTGAAAAAGAATCTTCTAGTTCAAAATTAACCGCTCACTCTCCCGTAGAAAATAGGCTAATGAGACCCCCAAAAACTTTTGCGAGTTGGTGAGGAACCGTCTTCAATAGACAACGTTTTAGATTTTGAAGAAATGAGGAGAAATCGGAGTTTTCTAATCACTTACGTATTAATCATTCTTTTCGCAAAAAACCTTATACTGTTTTCGAAAAAGTCCCTTTCAATCTACTCATGAAACATGTTATTCATCAGCATATTCTGTTGGATTAAAAGTATAATATTTTGTGAGTTTTCTTGTCACTCATATATCTCTCCCCTTTTTCCAGCGGATGAAACCCACAAACCAACTTATCTCAACCAGAAGCAAAGCCTTTTACAATCGCGATAATTATCAGATCCACAAAATTCATGGATTTTAGGTAGTGCAACGCATTTTGTTCCAATTCTTTATGTATCAACTTGATAGTTACAGAATAACCGAATATTTTTCAAGAGTAGATGAATAGTTTTTGAATAAAGCGACGTCATCAATAAAATAACTCACTTACACATGTATTGGTAACAGAAGAATTTGAAAGGGATAGGCAAATAACGAGGAAGCGGTCATTTTATTGAAATAATGATTATCAGAGCCAGAGAAATTTTGAACAAAATTCTAGAAAATCATTGACAGTAAAAAATTAATGAATAAAATTGAATAACCCTTCAAAAACCGTTCCCCACGTTTTATGACTTTCTAAAAATAAAATAATTTTTATCAAATTAAGAAATTGGAATTAGAAATCGGGATAATTTAGTGAAGTCACGTCGCGTACTTTTCAATTCTTACCAAGTTTCGATTTTATAAAAGTTAACTGCTACATGACTTTCCAATATTTTTTAACACCTGAAAACTTTTCTTCACAATGAAGTGACTTTCCTTATTATGTGAGGAAAATCAGAGCTTTCTAGTGGAATCGCATATTTTCATAACATTATTACTATATAGTTCTCAAACAAATAAACCTCTCAAACTCTATTCAAGCCTTCAAAATAATTTCCTTCTCACTCTTCACTAAATGTTAATTAGATTAAAAATAATTTGTGAGGAAAATCAGGGTTTTCTGGCGAAATCACATAATTTTCATTCCCTCACCAATTTTCAATACTGGAAAAGTTATCAACTCTTCTAGCTTAACGGTTTACTATTGTTAACTGTTGGATGACGCTTTCATATTCTGTGAAAACCAATGTTGAACCGGTCAAAAACCATTACCTATCTTCAAAATAAATTTTTCTCAACAAAATGAAAATTCAGATATTTCAAGAAGTTAAATCACATATTTTTCGTATTCTTAGAACATTATTATTACGATGGTTTCTTTTATTTTTCTGTTAATAATCAAAAAGAACCCTCAAAAACCTTTCAAAACGTATGAAATGACTACTTTTAAGAGAGTGATTATCAGATTGAGGAAAATTTGTCTGGGAAATGGGGGTTCTCTAGAAAAATCGCGTGTTTTCGAATCCTTACCAAGTATAAGCTCCCGCAGATGCAAGCGCTCCAAATTTGGGCCGCAAACTGACGCGACTCAAAAACTCGGCACATAAAAGCTGCGCGCGCAACTCTCACACCCCCCTTTCAACCACCCACCAACAGCACAGAGCATGCGCAATGCGACACCGCTATACCATACAATAATGCACTTTAAATAACGTTTATTGTTTCTTTTATTGCTAGCGAGTTTTGTGGGGGTAGTGGAGGGCAGGATGAAGGATGAAAAAGGGTGGTGAAGAGATAGGGAAGATAGCTGGGAGGTTTGAGGAAGGAAAAGGATAGTTTAGGATGTGTTAGAAGGGGTGGAACGGGTGAGAGAAGGGTGAAGAGAAGATGAGAAGGGGGTTGATAGAGGTGAAAAAGAGTAAAAAAGAGTGGATTGGGAAACAAAAGGGGAGAAAGGAGAGAGATAGTGGAGAAGATAAGGAAAAGGATACTTGGAAGAATGTTTTAGAAGGGTGAAGAGGAGATTAAAAGGGGGTTGAAAGTGATGGAAAGGAGTAAAAAAGTGATGATTGGGGATATATAGGAAAGAAATGGAGTAGATTGAGGAGGGAGGAAAAATAGTGAAAAAAAGGATAAGGTTGTGGAGGGCACGTGATCAATGAAGAGGTGGAAAAAAAAGGGATAGAAGGAGAGGTTAAAGGTGAAAGAAGAGGAGAAGAAGATGTAGTGAAGGAGAAGGAGTGGAATAGTAGGAAGTGGTATGAGGGAGGTATTTGAGGTTAAGAAGAAAGTGAACAGAAAAAGTAAGAAAATTAAATATTGAGAGGATGGAAAAGGAGACAATGATGAGAGCACGTTGATGGGAGAAGGAGGAAATTCGGATAAAAAGTATTTTGAATAGGATTGATTGATTTATTTATTGATTATATGCATCTATAAAGGACGGAGTTAAGACTCCAGGTCCGCTCTGTCACACAACCCTTCTAGGAGATAGAACAATTGAAGAGAATTGGAAGGAGGAGAGAACGAGGATGTTGAAATAGGAGAAGCAGACAGGAATAGCTGGAAAAGGAAAAGAAGAAATAGGAGTGGAGAGGGCGGAGAAGAGGATGGGATAGAGAGAAAATTGAATATTCAGGGAGAAAATGAATATTGGGAGTAAATGGAATGAGGATGGAAAGAATAAAAGAGGGGGGAAGAGGAGAAAGAGCAGTTGAAGAAAAGAAGGCCAATAAATTATTGGAAGATGAGATTCAGAGAATCGGTAGAAAAAAGGGGGTCAAGAAGGTCTGACAGGTGGATAAGTCAAGAATGGCCAGGGGTAGGAGGAGAAAAGGAGGTGTAAGGGAGGGAGAGGAGGAATAGGAGAAGTACAATTATGAGTAAGAATAGTAGGAAGAGAAGAGTGATATGAGGAGAAAGAGTGATAGAAGGAGGAAAAGGAGGAGGAGGAAGATAAATAGGAGAAGGATGAGGAGAAGGAGAAGGAGGAGGAGGAAGAGGAGGAGGAGGAGGAGTATGAGGGGGAGGAGGAGGAGGATGGTGAGAAGTAGGAGAAGAAATGGGAAAAGGGAAAAAAGAAAGAGAATGAGAAAGAGGGAATAGAGAAATAAGGATGCCGGGAATG
Organism: Nilaparvata lugens; assembly: GCF_014356525.2. Classification (NCBI taxonomy): domain Eukaryota; kingdom Metazoa; phylum Arthropoda; class Insecta; order Hemiptera; family Delphacidae; genus Nilaparvata; species Nilaparvata lugens. The sequence goes on from NC_052515.1 coordinate 20,644,906, forward strand.
AGATTTGTGTGGGGAGGATGATGCGACGTAGAGGAAAAGGAACAGTATGAGAAAAAAGATAGCAGGAAGAAAAGTACGTGGAATTTTTCAGAGGAAAAGGGTGTAATGTGGGGGTAATTGATGGGAGGAAGGGAGAGGGTGTGATGTACAGAAATTGATATGATACTCGGGCGCGAAGACAAATGTATTTTTAATGGTTCGGTGATCAGCTGTATAACTGTGTGGGTTTAAGTGTTGGCTTCGAACGATGAAAAACTGTTTTCCAACAGGGATGAAATTGTTCAGAATGGAATGAGAGGACAATGTATAAGTGAGAAAGGAAGAATGGAGAACAGAATGTGTTGACAGTTGAGGAAAAAATAACAACTGGAATAATAAGTTTGTATGAATGTGAAGGATAAATAGAGCAAGAGAAAGGGCAGGAGGAGAATGGGTGAGGAAGAAAATGATCAAGTAATTATTAGAAATGTTTTTGGTCAAAATTGCTAGTTGTCAAATTGAGCGAAATGGATTGGAGTTGGGAGGTGAGATATTTATTAATGGGTTGATTGGAATATCGATATTGATTGAATGTGTGTGCCATTTTACTTGAATATAATACTATGAAAATGACCATTCCAAAATAAGATTTGTGTATAAATGATTAGAATTCCATGTATCCTCGAAATATGAGAATTTACTGAACAGTATACAGGTCTCATTAGCTTCCAGCTCAGACTAACCATATAGTCCTATTTCTGTATTTTTTATTATTGTTTTATCAATTCTACCTGTCTTCATACTATCTTCATAAGTGTGTTCTTAGATAACCGAAGAACCAATAACAACGAATTCTGCAATAATGAATAATATGAATATAAATATTATAAGTTAGAGTACAAAGTATTCTAGGTACATTGGGTTGTATTATTGTCACTTATCAAAAAAATAAAATAGTAATAAGGCCAGTAGTAAATTACCGTAATGCTCCTGCATATAAAGTTTGCAAATATTTGAATAAAATTCTACCTCAAAAGATAATAATGACAGAAAACCATAGTATAAAGAACACATATCAGTTAGTTCAAAGAATTAAAGATATAAAAATTCCAAATGATGCTATTTTCCTAGCATTTGATGTAACCAACATGTACACTAGTATTCCAACAGATGAAACAATTAGTATTCTGAAACAAAATTTGATAGATAATAATATAAATAATGATGAAATAGAAGATCTAATAGCATTGACAACAGTATGTGTAGATCAAAATTATTTCAAATTCAATGAGAAAAATTACAAACAAAAGGAAGGTTTGGCAATGGGATTTCCTTTATCAGGTTATTTGTCTAACATATACATGAACAATTTAGAAAAATCTAAAATAATGAATGATAATAGTCCTCTAAAGAAAAATATTATTTATTGGCACATATATGTTGATGATATAATATGTCTGTATAATAATGAAGATAAAACACATGAAGATTTTGAATTATATTTAAATTCAATATCACCTTCTATAAAATTTACGATGGAAGCTCAAGAACATGAAATAAATTTTCTTGATTTAACGATTAGTATGAAAGATAATAAACATGATTTTAGCATTTATAGAAAACCCACACATACAGATTGTATAATTCCTAGAGATTCAAAACATCCTTGGCAACAAAAAATTTCAAATTTCAATGCAATGCAAATAAATATTCCCATGTCAAAATATAATTATGGAGAAGAGAAGAAAATAATAAAATATATGGCAATAACAAATGGATATAATACCAAAACTATTGATAGAATGATTTACAAACAAAAAGGAAAATTAATACAGAATAGAGCTCAAAATAATCAAGGAAATGTAGGAAATAAAGAATATATTGTGTTCCATATAACACAAAATTTAATAAAGCTATAAGAAAAACCTTTACAAAAAATAAATTCATTCTAGGTTCTAGGACAACAAACAATGCATTCGAACTGATAAAAAAGAAATCAAATTTAAATGTACAGCAAGATAAGTTTAAAAAATCTGGAATCTATGAACTTAAATGTAGTGATTGCGACAAATTCTATATCGGGCAAACGGGTAGAAATTTCCATATCAGGTTTCGAGAACATATCCAAGCACTAAAATCTAAAAATTATACACAAAAGTCGGCATTTGCTGAACACTTGATAGATTCAGGCCATAATTTTACAGATATAAATTCCAATATGAAAATACTTAATTATGGTAATAAAAGTCAAAAACTGAATGTCAAAGAAGAATTTCATATTTATAAAGCAGCAAAATTAAACAGAGATAAAATAATAAACTTAATCCAATTAGACACCAATAACCCCATTTTTGATAGAGTCATGCGAATTTAAACCCAAAATTTACAGTCCTAGTTCATAAAAACATATGAATACACTAACATATGATCAAACTAAGAATCTTCCATTAGTATTTATTTATTTAATTCATATCACTTGATAATGGCATAAATGACCGAAACATGACGTGATAAAATATTTTAAAAAAGGGTACTGAGATTTTTATTTATTTTCTTTATATTTATATTACAAGTAGCCCTATACAGGAAAGAGATAAATAAAATAGTTCCTACATTATGAAATTCATCTCTATGAGAATGGTTTCCTTCAATACCATCCAATCAGATTATTTTCTCCTTCAGCTTTCGTCTCATTTTGTAATCATATTAGGTACTAGGTAATGAATACCAAAATTTTGTGAGATGTGATGTGAACACCCCATTATCTCTCAATAACATCTCAATACCAACTTCTCTACAAGAGATCAGTCATCTTACCTGTCAATCAACCTAGAATAATATTTGAATCAATTAAGACAAGAATTACTAACCATAACCTCCAGCTCCTCAGGTCTTGTAGCAAAATAGCTACTAGGTTGTTCGAAACCACCAAAGCGTTCAATAATATTATCGCCGAACTTAATCACGTCAAAAACATCGTGGCCAAACTAATAACTCGCTGCACCCGTTCATTTTTTGCGAGAGTGCCTCATTTTTGAGGTACCAAATTTGGGTTTTTATGGTAGGTGGAACGTCATGGAGTTCCATGGGGAGGGGGTGTTATCCTCCCCTGATTATGCTTCTATGCAAGTATACAATAATATTTCCATATGGAACAACTAAAATAAAGCAGCTACTGAAAAACTACCTACTCACAACAACCCTAGTATTACCTTGCTGTATTCACTTCAAACTGGCAGCATTCCTCATGAATTTGTGAGATTCACGTTATAAAATCAGCTCCTGATCATAGGTTTCTTAACCTAGTACGTCATCAGACATAGCAGATAGATCTATCTCTTCTCAGCTTTGCAACGCTGCCAGATGTTTTTATAGACTATAAGAAATTCTTAATGAATACCAAAGTACCATAATTAATTTATGTTGTGGAAATCTATTATTAAGGCATTGGATATATTATCTTGACGGAAAGAATATGATTGCTCTACGTATATTAACAAGGATGGGTCATTAATATTATATTGGATGTACTGGGATGACTTTAACCATAGAAGGCTTTGGAAAAATGAAAATTAATATCAGTGAAATCAACTTCACAATGTGACAATACGTCATTTGAGCTTCGCATTCAACAAATGCTGATATAAGTTTTATAACTCTTTATTTATTTATTTATTTTTCTATTTTTCTATTAATAAGCAAATACAATTCAGGTAAAAACAACAGGCATTTGCCCGAAACTGCTTCAAACCTTAATTTGGAATACACAGTCTAAAGGTTATGCTACTTACGTAACTTAAATGATAATTCGCACAAAATTTTGAGTCCAAAAAATGTATCTACTACAATTTTGAATTTATTAGATTGATCAATTTCCAAATATGAATCCAAACAAAACTCTTCCTTCACAATATTGCAAAAAAATATTGAAAATTTCACTCAAATCCACAAACTCAAGTTATTTGACCAATAACTTGTCCTAGAAGTTATTTATTATTTATTTATGTATTCATACGATACGTACATCCAAATTTAGTCACACATAGTCCGACATAGTTTGAAGTGGAGTAAATATTTCTATATTTTCCGATAGCCTGATATCTATTTACTGGCCGAAAGTATCTGAACTCAAACTAACTTGTCCATCAATTCAGCCTGCTCACATCAGAGCAAATTGATAACTCTCGTTAGAGACGCCATACAAGTATGAAGATGTAGGTATAATACAATCAGGCCAGTTAAGGAGGCAAATTTGAAGAGACAAGGAGTGACTGGACTAGCCTACTAGTCTCACTCCCATGTCCAGGCAACAGGCAACAGGCTCCAATTATCTTAATAGCTGTCAGCTAACTGACGACAGTGTGAATGTGTGGGCTCTGGTCTACTTGGGAAGAAGAGAATGAGGAGAAGGGAAAGGAGAATGAGGAGCAGGAGAGCAAAAAGAGGAAGAGGAGGAGCAGGAGAAGGAGGAGGAGGAGCAGGAGGAGGAGGAGGAGGATTAGAAGGAGTAGAAGGAGTAGGAGGATGATAAGGGGGAAGAGGACAAAAAGGAGGAGAAGGAGGAGGATGAATAGAGGAGTTGAGGAGGTAAGTGTTTGCATGTGAAAAGAAGAAGGAATAGAAGAAATAAGAGGGTACAATATGAGACAGCTAATGAAAAAGGAAAAAGGATAATGGGAACGCAAAGATATGGTGAAATATGTTCATCACTATGTCAGGGGGGAGAAGGATGTTGATGAAGATAAGAAATAGAGGTGGAGAATCTGGAAATAGTGACAGAGAGAGAATTTTAGTGAGATTTGAAAGCAAAATCAAAACAAAGTTAAGGAGAAAATATTATTTAGAAAGAAGAACAGAAAGATAACGATGATGAATAAACAATATTCGTAAACAAAGGAAATCTAGAAGACATATAACGAATGGGAGATGTGTTTGCAAAATAAGAAATGAGTTGTAAAAGATTATCAGACAAGCGAGGAAGAAGAGGAAGAAGAACACTAGAGGACTAGGTAAATCTATAAAAATGTAATACTACAAAGAACAAGATGGAGAAGAGTAATCAGAGTGAGAAGTAGATTAGAGAAACATGGGGAAGAAGAAGAAGAAATAATAGGAGAAAAAGGAGAAGGAGAGAGAAGAGGAGGAAGGAATAGTCGACTAGAGAAAGCAAGAAGCTGGCAATGTAGAGGCATATGTGTGAAGAAGATAGACATTCACCATGCAGGCAGCTACAACGGTTTTCTCCCTTGTAAAGGAAAACCCACCCTTACCAACACTGTTCTCCTCCTTCTCTGCCTCTTCACCTTCTCTTTCTTCTTTCTTCACATTGTTGTCATCTCACATGTGCCAATTAAAGCCTCCCACGCTCTTGACATACGAGAACAGCCTCTCATATTATGCTACTTTCCCAGTGTTTCATCTTGCTCAATCACACACTACTTTCTTTTCCTTTGTACTTCTTCCTCTCCCTTTTCTTTTTCTTATCCTTCATCCTCTTCACATTCTTCTACTTCTTTTTTGTCTTCTCCTCGCTTTTCTTGTCCCTTCTCATCATTTTCTCACATGAGGTGTATGTAAAAGTGTGAATTGAGAGGTAGTTAGTGTCTGCAAGGCATTTTTGCACCCTCACACGCTTGAATAGCTTCCATTTCTTCACACCTAACAACTGTTGTTTGAAAAGATGTTTTCAACGCTGAAATGAGTAACTGTCTTTTCAGTGAGATTCACTTGAAAATGTCAGCATTACTTGTATTGATAACACCAAAACTTTCCATCAAACCGATGCTGACAAGTTCACAAGCTACGGCTAACCTTGGAAGTAACCTTATTTTTCTATTTATTTTTCTCAGTCGCACTTTCGCTCTTCATAAATATATCGACTCATTCGAGGTCAATAGTTCACTAGTGCTCGGAGACTCTATAACTCTAATCACAGATTTTTATTGTCTATTATATGTAGTCTATGCTCTAATGTACTGTAATAACTCTTAAGCCCGAAATAGACGCGCAATATTATCTTAAAGTTAGCATTTCAAATGTTTGTAACATTTTGCTTTTTGTGACTAAAAACTTTTTCCATTTATTCATTATAGTATCTACTTATAACATCATGCTGCAGTGTCTAAAACGAGTTAATCATATAGCTCTGTGGCCTTTTAATTAGGTACTATACTCAATAAGATTGAGCTGTGAGAGGTCTATTGGCCGCTTAACTTTCTTATTGTAAGTCTACAATCAAACAATTTCCAACATAAATATATCAACATGGATATAGACGACTTATAGACAAATGATTTTAGACATACTGAAAATCAAAATTATAATATATTTTATGCATACTTAAAAGCTTCTAAGTAACGATGGGTATCGATACATCGATGTTTCAACATCAAACATCGATGTTTACTGTTCGATGTTTTTCACTAATCGATGGTTTTACCTAGACATCGGTCATCCGATGTTTTTCCCAACTAAAAAGTAAAAACAATTATAATTTTTTAATTTGATTTAGGTTTTTTTGGTTGAAGAGGATTATCTTGAGAGCAATAAGCAATAGTAACAGAATAGAATCATTATCTTTGTCATATTTAGTGTAGTATTCTGTTTAGTCTTTTTCGTTTAGATCACTCTTGTGAAAGATCTCGCATAAGTTTTGACTTCCTGCAGATTGTTATTTTTATTTTTCAATCAGGCTCTCTGTATTTTTATGTGAGACTGTTTGGATACTCTTGAAGATTTACATTACTTCTGTGGCCCGTGTCAAGTTTAGACACTTATTTAGAAATGAATAAGATGTCGGATTCTTCGTTTCTTAGGAAGAAATAGTTTTTTCTTATTACGATTATATTTCCTCAACATGCGTTTAACACTAATTAATATACCTCTGGAAAAGAGATCCTCGTATTGTAATGAGAGCAGATATTCATATAAAAAAACTTAACCCATTTTCATCTCGTAAATTAATCTATCAGGTATTGAATGAATACGATATGCATATCAATGATTGCTAGAATCAGCTTAGGGTGAAATTTCAAGACCGAATCTTCTAGGATATACGAGAGGTTTCTGACTAAACTATGAAGATGACAAATCTTGTGATCTAGATTTGATGTATCTTTCTAGTCACAACCTAACCTCAATTATTCCAAAGACTGTTACTTGAATACCACAAGTCCAAATTTGCTAAAATTCAAGTTAGTAACTGTTAAAATATTGGAAAATAGCTCCAGATAAAATTGTAGTCACTTTAGAAGCTCTTTTTGTACTTTTAAGTATTTCGCAATTTATGAAAAATATATACCAATAACTCAATCGTTAAGTATTTCGAAATTTATGAAAAATATATACCAATAACTCAATCAACTTCCGAAATAATTGAGTTCCAATCTATACCAAAATTATAATTTTTTTCTACTCTATAAGCTGGGAATTCATTTCACCCTGTTTTATCATCTTCAAAAGAATGAGTGTAAAGTATCATGATATGATATTATATTTATTTATTTATTCATGGAGACAACAGGTAAAACCCCATTTTGCCTCCTTCACTGTTTTAATTATTATTTTTAATTTTAATTTTTAATAAATAATTATACTGTAAATTATATAATTTTCACTGTATCAATATTAATAGGCTACTAATAAAAATCTATTAATCCATCTTCTTCGACATGTTTTTTAATTATTTATTCATTAAAAATTATTTGATCATTCTTATCATCCATTTAATAAAAAAAAGTAATATTATTAGTTCAAATTTATTCTTTTTAAAAATTTTGGACAAAAAATATCGTCTTAATTTGTTCTATATTGAACAAATATTCAAATCCATAAAACAATATTTAAGAATATTGGATTTTCTTTTTTAAATCCGATTAGATATCAATCTCCGTTGCTTAAAGTCAAGTCTGATTACCTACGAACAATTTATAAACTTTCAGTTTGGCTGCTGCCAATCAATAATACGGTATTTCTTTATTGTTAACTACTTTTCAAAAGCTCTGTCCCCTTCTTTTACACATACAACCAGAAATACTCAGTAGTCTCAACACACAATACAAAAATATCCAAAAATCATGAGCAATATTTAAAAGAATATCTAGCTTGAAGTACAGCCATAATTTTTCGTACTGTAACTCGAAAAACCGAACAATGCTTCACATTACACCTGTCTAATTAGTATTCCTAAGCACATCTCTTAGTTCAATCGCTTTGAAAATTTACACAACAATAACGCTCTAGCATACTTCTCAATAGCTATACTAATAAAGGAACACACATTGACTCAAATATACCCACAGTCTCACATTTACATACACAAAATGATATTCAACACACACAGAAATAAAATTGACTCACACAGCATTACGGAGCAACACACAAACACATAAGCATATATATGAACAAACAATAAACTATTCCACCAAAGTTACTTAAGGCCTGTACACACTAACACAAGCTCACTTCTACAGTTTCATCTTTTATTGTATATTTTCAATGTGAATCTTCTTAATATTTCTCTGTGGCTCTTCCAAGTTCTACTGGTGTGTTAAAACCCTATTTCAAATGAATCTTTCCTAATCCTCATTACATAAATCAACAGTGTGAACTTTCTTATCAGTGCTGAACAGTATTTTTAATGGGAGCATCTAAAGATCGAGAGCTCGGCTAGTGTATAGAGGCCTTTAATTGGCAGACAAAGACACACGAGTCAATTTGAAATTAACTTAGTCATTGTTTGCCAGTGCCTGAGAGTGTGTGTGAGACTGTGAGTTTTCCAAACATGCCTAAATTTAACCGGGTGCGTTACACCAATTTAACCGACGGTTCCATTGCAATGAGACGATGGATTTGTTACAGAACGATTACGGTATTTATTACTTTTCATCTCTTATTGGATTCTGTGTTGTTGGTTACATGTTGTATTCATTTGGTTCTTCAGTTGAATTTTGTTGATTGAACTGACTGATTGTTAAGACAATCATTGGTAATTGAAAAGTTTTTGATGAAAAGGCTGCAATCAACATGTTTTCTGTAGTGACAGTAGCAATATGAAATCTTTAAAGCTTTTCACAATAATCAACATGTTCTTACTTGAATGACAAGAATGTAGGGTAAGTTATATTCATTTAGTGTGGTACTAAATACAGTGATAAGATATCATTTTTTTTTAATGTTTTGATGCCTATTCTCGTCTATTTCCAATATTATTAAATTATGTTTTTCAATAGTTCCTTATCCTTATGGAATTTCAAGCCAATCAATTGAAAAGATAATAATAACGACTAGCAGTTCCATCATAATTAAGTTGATCAATCACCCTACTACTAGTGAATAAACGAGAATACTTGTTTGTGACAAGTCACAACATGGGTCTATTTTCACAACCGTGAATATGGCGACACTGCCAAAAAATCGTGTTATATAAAGTTTTTAATATCAATATAACTTATTTATTACTATCTAATTGTCAAAAAATGCAGACTGCTTGGCAATGAACTCCTCTCTTTTATAATGAATCAAAATTCGTGATGGATTAAAAAATTGAATACCTTACTCATGAAATTTAAAGACATAATTATAATGTCTTAATATTACTATCCATCCTTGGCAACTGTCACTACTGTATTTATAAAGATGGTAGGGAGAAAATGAGTTTGAGGCTATGATATGATATGATATGTTTGAAGGGACGGATTCAAGGATCCAAAGCTCCAAAGAACACAGCACGTCAACCGTAGCTTATTGTGTTCCCAAGTGCGTTATTTAGGCAAATCAATACTTGTTTCCTTACAAGATCCAGGAGTTTTTCCCTATACTAACATCTTATCATCACCTGGTTGCTTGCAGCCAAACAGAGCCCTTTCCTCGCCCTTTGGTCTCTTGTAATCAAGTGTGATATGCTTGGCAGTCTCCTTCAGACTGATTGGTCATGGTGACCTACATGAGTTCCACTCCTGGCCTTCTTTGTAGGTCCTTCCGCTGAGGGAGGGGTCGCCAAATTGCCTCCAGGGCGCTTGACCACCCTCGACTCAGCCTCCTGACCCACATTTGTGACTGGAGTTTTACTCATCTCTGGTCTCTTGGTATTTTTTCTTTTTGCCCCCCAAAACTCTGCAGGGTCAATAACCTAAACTCTCCCAAGATGTTTTGCCTGAATGGCAGCCCTTCCTTGAGCAGTGGTGAGGTTTGGTATCTTCACCCACAAACTCGTGACCTGCATGAGTTCCACTTCTGGCCTTTTTGTAGGTCCTTCCGTTGAGGTAGGGGTCGCCAAACTGCCTCTAGAGCGCCTGGCGCCTGGCCACCTTCTTGGGTTTTATTTTTCTTTTGCAAGAAAGAGTGCAACGAAACCTTCTGTGTTCTTGAAGCACCCATTTCAGATTGAGGAGCCTGCCCTGATGGGGAAGATCCCGATGGGTTTGAAGGCAAGGCAACTTCTGGAGTTGCCTTGGGGTCTGATTATTAATGTGGTTCCCACGAACAGATAGGGAAGTGGAGTCAACCCAGACATAGTCACCCGCATGTCCAGGCAAGGCTAAATACTACAGGAGGGCGCCTGGTATTCTGCAGGCACCGTTAGAGACATCATATAAAAACACCACCTATCAGAACGGTCCACATCACACCTTGGGTTGGCCTAAAAAGAGGTAATAATATGGCCAAGGAAGGCCTACAGATGGAAAAAGGAAGAAAGAATGGCACAAAGCTACGTCAATGGGAAAAAGTTATATTCTAGGAATGAAAAGTTCCAAAGCATATTAATTAAGAAGGAGAAGAATGGTTTTCGAGGGGGGTCGCCTACTATGGCAAGCTGAGAGTTACTGTGGATGTATTCTGGTTTTCAACAAATTCATGAGTACGATGTTCTACTCAAAGCTCCCCTAACCAACAAAGGGGCAGTTGTGGCTGAGCTTATTGCTCCCTCACAGATATATACCGGTACCCTATGACATTTGTATGTGATGTGTGATTAATTGAAAGATGAATAAAAAACTGATAAATTTCATTGGCCTATGGAATCAAAAGAGTAACTTTACGGAGCTACTCCGTGAAGTTTCTTCTGATCACTGAAGTTTCAAATGTCGAGAGGATTTCAGACCATTAAATTGAGGAATTCTACACATTGCAGAGGACTAGGGACTTTGAAGTCCTTATGATGAGTTTTCCCTATCACTGCTGGTTCAGACTACTGGAATGGTTTCAGATCATCTTTTCCTTGAAAAATATAACTTCTACATTATAATAATAATGATAATGGTAATTATTTTTCAGAACCTCAAAAATTTCTTCGTCAATAGCAAGTCTGCAAAATACCTGTTAGCTATTTTGGTTACAATTCTAACTATACAACAGATATGTTTTACGTATACGGAGCCATCATCACCAGATATCGCCCAGAATATCAGGTAATCACAATTCATACATAATTTATCTCACTTCAACGTGGATAATCATTATTGTTATCTCAATGTATTGTTATTTGTTTCCTTGTATTTCTCATTTCTATGGTTCTCAAAAGTTCCTTATCCTTATGGAATTTCAAGCCAATCAATTGAAAAGATAATAATAACGACTAGCAGTTCCATCATAATTAAGTTGATCAATCACCCTACTACTAGTGAATAAACGAGAATACTTGTTTGTGACAAGTCACAACATGGGTCTATTTTCACAACCGTGAATATGGCGACACTGCCAAAAAATCGTGTTATATAAAGTTTTTAATATCAATATAACTTATTTATTACTATCTAATTGTCAAAAAATGCAGACTGCTTGGCAATGAACTCCTCTCTTTTATAATGAATCAAAATTCGTGATGGATTAAAAAATTGAATACCTTACTCATGAAATTTAAAGACATAATTATAATGTCTTAATATTACTATCCATCCTTGGCAACTGTCACTACTGTATTTATAAAGATGGTAGGGAGAAAATGAGTTTGAGGCTATGATATGATATGATATGTTTGAAGGGACGGATTCAAGGATCCAAAGCTCCAAAGAACACAGCACGTCAACCGTAGCTTATTGTGTTCCCAAGTGCGTTATTTAGGCAAATCAATACTTGTTTCCTTTACAAGATCCAGGAGTTTTTCCCTATACTAACATCTTATTCATCACCTGGTTGCTTGCAGCCAAACAGAGCCCTTTCCCTTGCCCTTTGGTCTCTTGTAATCAAGTGTGATATGCTTGGCAGTCTCCTTCAGACTGATTGGTCATGGTGACCTACATGAGTTCCACTCCTGGCCTTCTTTGTAGGTCCTTCCGCTGAGGGAGGGGTCGCCAAATTGCCTCCAGGGCGCTTGACCACCCTCGACTCAGCCTCCTGACCCACATTTGTGACTGGAGTTTTACTCATCTCTGGTCTCTTGGTATTTTTTCTTTTTGCCCCCCAAAACTCTGCAGGGTCAATAACCTAAACTCTCCCAAGATGTTTTGCCTGAATGGCAGCCCTTCCTTGAGCAGTGGTGAGGTTTGGTATCTTCACCCACAAACTCGTGACCTGCATGAGTTCCACTTCTGGCCTTTTTGTAGGTCCTTCCGTTGAGGTAGGGGTCGCCAAACTGCCTCTAGAGCGCCTGGCGCCTGGCCACCTTCTTGGGTTTTATTTTTCTTTTGCAAGAAAGAGTGCAACGAAACCTTCTGTGTTCTTGAAGCACCCATTTCAGATTGAGGAGCCTGCCCTGATGGGGAAGATCCCGATGGGTTTGAAGGCAAGGCAACTTCTGGAGTTGCCTTGGGGTCTGATTTATTAATGTGGTTCCCACGAACAGATAGGGAAGTGGAGTCAACCCAGACATAGTCACCCGCATGTCCAGGCAAGGCTAAATACTACAGGAGGGCGCCTGGTATTCTGCAGGCACCGTTAGAGACATCATATAAAAACACCACCCATCAGAACGGTCCACATCACACCTTGGGTTGGCCTAAAAAGAGGTAATAATATGGCCAAGGAAGGCCTACAGATAGAAAAAGGAAGAAAGAATGGCACAAAGCTACGTCAATGGGAAAAAGTTATATTCTAGGAATGAAAAGTTCCAAAGCATATTAATTAAGAAGGAGAAGAATGGTTTTCGAGGGGGTCGCCTACTATGGCAAGCTGAGAGTTACTGTGGATGTATTCTGGTTTTCAACAAATTCATGAGTACGATGTTCGACTCAAAGCTCCCCTAACCAACAAAGGGGCAGTTTGTGGCTGAGCTTATTGCTCCCTCACAGATATATACCGGTACCCTATGACATTTGTATGTGATGTGTGATTAATTGAAAGATGAATAAAAAACTGATAAATTTCATTGGCCTATGGAATCAAAAGAGTAACTTTACGGAGCTACTCCGTGAAGTTTCTTCTGATCACTGAAGTTTCAAATGTCGAGAGGATTTCAGACCATTAAATTGAGGAATTCTACACATTGCAGAGGACTAGGGACTTTGAAGTCCTTATGATGAGTTTTCCCTATCACTGCTGGTTCAGACTACTGGAATGATTTTCTCATTACTTTTTTCAGATTACTATGGACACAAGAATATCAGATCAGAATTCATACATAAAATTATTATACTTTCCATTTGATAATTTATGCTTGTCATCTCAATTTTCTGTACTTAAATTTAAAAAAAAAATGTTATACTATCATCAATTGAATTTCAGAGGCTTGTGGACCTACAAGTGTATGAAAAATCGATGCCGAAAAACACAATTCACTGGCAAAGACGGCGAAGATTCAGGCCAGATTTCGTTGAATGTGTGCAAACTGACTTGCGGTGATCCCCCCGGCTCACTATGGCCAATGCCCACTGGGAAGGTGCAGATACAAAGGCAACTGGTTGCAATCAACCCCAACAACATCATTATGGAAGACGAACCTCCTGGGAATCAAGGTATTTAATATGAGATATAATATGAATATTCATACATTTATCCATATCTGAAAAAGCACTTAGTATTAAACTATATTGCAAGAGGAGGAACAGGTGGACCCTTTCATATTCCTCTCCCAAATTTAGATTAATATTCAATATAACATATTTTTTGTGTATTCAGCAGGAAAATCTGATCCATTGTAGTGAGATTTACTGATTGTATACAAATCTTGTGTGACTGTATTTGTGAAGGAGACACATAAGGTGTAACCTGTTGCCTACATGAATATATAAATGAATCATTGCTTCAAGTTCAATGAAAGCATTGGTTAATTACGACAAATAATTGGTTGAGTGCACCCCATTGATGTTACGAGGCTTGCTGACTGTTTGGAGTGGATATTGCTATAGCCCACTGCCCAATTTATTTGTACAAAAAATACCTCAAATGTTCTATGGATCAGTTTAGAGCTCATGTGTTTTGAAAGAGGACGTATCATTTTACAAATCTATGTCTATTACCTCTATTTCAGTATTCGTAGTTTTCCCGAATTACCCAAAATATTTATTTGATCATATTCAGGGACCTATGCACCATAATATCATTTCAAACTGATATAGAATGGAGAAGACTACAATAAATGAATGTATTACACTATAATAATAAATGCAACTTCTCGTAAACCTAAATGAGCGTTAAACGTAGATGGTGCATCGTGGCTGGAGCTCAAGGCTTCTTTTTCCAGTCACGCCAAAACCTATTGTATTTTTAATGATTATTTTTATTTGTAAAAATAATCATTTTATTTGGCAATAAATTCATTATTCATGTGAACCTGAATCTGATTGTTGACTATAATTAGCACAAGCTTTGTCCTCATTTTCTCAGTTTAAAGCACCTGAGCTATTGTATCCCTTCCATTAGTCATTGTGTAGTTCAAACTCAAAATTTTGAAACATTTTTCTCGGTTCTACCGCAGAAAGATGTCAGAAATCTGAAATGAAGTCTTGTGTCAAATTATGTGTCAAATCAAATTCATATTGAGACGGAGCTCATTAGCAATGTGTGAACACTATATTAAGATCAAATGATATTAACTCATGTAACAGACTCACGTCACGTTACTTCGCGTCTCGTTGTGTTTATTTGAATACTGTTGTTTTTGGTTTATTTGTTTTGCATTGTACTGTTGTTTAGTATCTGTAATGGGTCTATCGAGAGCTAGCACGTCATAATAAGAATCAATCAATTTGTGACCAAGCTGAATGATACATATTACAAAAAAAAACTATAGTCGCAAGTTGATAGTTTAGATTACAGTGGTCGCCAAACAGTCGATCGCGAGCTACCGGTAGCTCGTGGGGTAGTTTTTGGTAGCTCACAGAAATGTTTAGGTTGTCAACCATGCATTGAGAAACATGGCTAGAAATTTCTGCATTTCTCACAGATATAACTGAGAAGTTGAATGATTTAAATTTCCAGCTTCAAGGGAAAGATATCGGTGGAATGATTTGATCTGTAAAATCGTTTTCCAAGGAGCTTGAGATGAGGGAAAAGAATGTCGTCCAGTTTGAATATAAACACTTTTCCAGTCTGAAGAAAATCAATAACGAGAAAAATCCTTCACAGCACCTCAGCAATAACCAAGAATACGTTACAATTCAGACTTGAGACAACAGTTTTATCAACGATTTCAAGATTTTAAAAGCATATCGAATATGGTACAATTCGTCAACTCTTCTTTCGTAGAGATCGATGCAGAAGATTTTGCAGCTTGTGTTGTAAAACATTTTGGTAGAGATCAGGAAATGGAATTTGTGGATTTTTAAAATGATCTTGTCTCTCAGATCACTTTCTACAACTGGAAATATTTGGCCTCTAGTCCCCAAAGAAAAATATCCAATTATTATTCAAGTTGCATTGAGGTTGAAAGCCATGCTCAGCTCTACCTACTTGCGTGAATCATCTTTTTCAAGTATGAATTTCATGAAAAATCAATATAGGAACATTTTTTGGACAACCGCATCAGAATGGCGGCTACAACGTACACTTCAAACATCAAGAAAATACTTGATGTCCAAAAAGATTTCCACTTCTCTCATTGAAATTAATGCACATTTCAACTTTTGTTATACTTTTTGCTATGAGATAAGTAGATTTCAACAATAGAAATGTACCTTTATATGCAATAAAAGATACTTTGTTTATTCTAGTATTCCTTGGTATTTTACTAGAAGATTTATAGATGCTATTCTAGCTCACAGGCTCATAAGTTTGGCGACCACTGGTTTAGAATATTGCTGCATTCCTACCCAGTTTTTGATAGAAGAGGGATCACTTATTATAATAATTTGACAGAAATGAATACTCAAAATGGCAAAGTTTATCTGGCGCTACGTGGATCTTTCTCAACTCGACTTCTGACGGAGACTGTAGGTAAACCCATAAAAGCTGATGGAGGTTACGAATTTCATCTGACATTGCAAATCCAGGACACGAGTGTGGATAAGCCTACACTCAACATGGATGAGAGCTACCAACTCAAAGTCGAAACTGATAATGATAAAAAGCTGGTGAGCTCATCAAATCGATTAATTTCTAGGTATAGTACGAGTACTTATGATTTAATAAAATATATGAAGAACCCAGAACGTACAAACATTCATGATCACTGTATTAAATACATAAGCTTGACATTAGAGTAAGTTTCTACTGTCTGATGATGACCCACACCAGGTCGAAACGATCTTCACTACTAATAAATAGTAAGTGCATTTTCACTTTATAAATGTTTTTAAAATTCAAGTTCTATCTTAAAAATCTGGTGTGGCGCACTCACACAACTTTCCTTGCCGTTATGAAAATTGGTCACCTGACGCTAGTGTTCCCGCGCATCTCAAGTCTACTATTCAAAGATTTGAGCCAGCTGGTGACAGGGCAATAACGCTGGAGACACACATGAGGTCTGTTATCTCTTCATAGTGAATGATTTAATAGAATCAACAATAATTTGCAATTGAATAATCACATTTTCTCGAATTTAAAGCTTATTTTCAATTTTAGGTGAAAATGTTACTTAACATTAATTGTAGAGATTTTCTTGCTCAATCTACTCCACTTGATTTTTTGTTTCAATTGTATCTGAAGCCTGATAATTGGTAATCTATCTGCTTTGATGGGGCGGAGCTCCTGGAATTTTTACAGATATGGGACTTGTGGTAGTTGATAGAGCTTATCGATGACTATTTTAGGTATGAATTTGATCAAAATCGTTGGAACCGTTTCCGAGAAAATCACGAAAAACCCTGTTTTTGACAACATTTTCGCCATTTTAGCCGCCATCTTGAATTGCATTTGATCGGAATTGTTCGTGTCGGATCCTTATAGTGAAAGGACCTTAAGTTCCAAATTTCAAGTCATTCCGTTAATTTGGAGGTGAGAGTGACTCCCCCAGGAAGAGCTTTACAATACGTATTTGTAATACATACAAATTAGGTTCTTTGAGTTGGTGGTTGTAATCCATCCTAACCTAAAAAACGTATAATCACAAAGTAGATCCTAGACCTTCATTCACATGGTTGTAATTCATCCTAACCTAAAAAACGTATAATCACAAAGTAGATCCTAGACCCCCATTCACATTCCCCCATCCCCACCCATCCCCATAAGTAGATCCTAGACCTCCATTCACATGGTTGTGATTCATCCTAACCTAAAAAACGTATAATTACAAAGTAGATCCTAGACCCCCATTCACATTCCCCCATCCCCACCCATCCCCATAAGTAGATCCTAGACCTCCATTCACATGGTTGTAATTCATCCTAACCTAAAAACTGTATAATCACAAAGTAGATCCTAGACCCCCATTCACATTCCCCCATCCCCACCCCACCCCACCATACAGCTCCGGACCATCATCCTCTAGAACATAAACACCTATGAACCTCCATCCTTGACCCACGATCCTAGATACCGATTCACCACCTTCATCCCCCACATCTGTTGATAGTGATTTATATATAGAGTTGAATACTGCATACCATACTAATACAATATTGTTCTGCATTGTTCCAGATGAGCAAAGCTGCATGATGTCAGCAAACAGCAAACTCTGTGGACGAGTTTGTTGTCCTGGAGGAGGCATTCAAATCCCGACTCACGACTCTATACTACAATAATGCATACAAGGATGAGCCTGCCAAAGATTTCCACACCTTTCTGAGCAGTCTGAAGGATGAAATTGTTCACATCATCAGTCAGCAACTGCAGACACATGGAGCAATGGAGTTCAATCTAGTATTGGAGGCAACATATTTCTGCAGCACCCTTGATAAGACCTTCTTCGATCAAGAAGAGTTTCAGAGTGTCGCCTTCAAAACTCCAAACTACACCATCTTCAGTATCATCAATCTTCCAGACATCATCAACCAAGCGTGCATGACCCTACTGGATGAGGAGTCGAAATTCGAAGGAAATTCCAGTGGATGGAGTTTGCTTATCATCAATGGATTGCTCATCAGAAGTAGACCTCAATCCATAACACCAGTCATCCAACCACAACCAGTCATCCAACCGCCACCAGTCGCCCCACCATTGCCACCAGTCATCCCACTATCGCCACCAGTCGCCCCACTATCACCACCAGTCGCCCCACTATCGCCACCAGTCGTTCCACTATCGCCACCAGTCGCCCCACTATCGCCAAGATTCGCCCCACTATCGCCGCAAGACGTCCCACTATCTCCACCAGTCGCCCCACTATCGCCGCCAGTCGCCCCACTATCGCCACCAGTCGCCCCACTATCGCCACCAGTCGCCCCACTATTGCCGCCAGTTGCTCCACTATCGCCGCCAGTCGCCCCACTATCGCCAAGAGTCGCCCCACTATCGCCACCAGTCGTCCCACTATCTCCACCAGTCGCCCCACTATCACCGCCAGTCGCCCCACTATCGCCACCAGTCGCCCCACTATCGCCACCAGTCGCCCCACTATCGCCGCCAGTCGCTCCACTATCGCCGCCAGTCGCCCCACTATCACCGCCAGTCGCCCCACTATCATCACCTGTCGCCCCACTATCGCCACCAGTCGCCCCACTATCGCCACCAGTCGCCCCACTATTGTCACCAGTCGGAAGAAGTATCATATTCTATATAATTTAAGTCTTTAAACATAAATCCTCTATGGTGTAGTGGTTAGCAAGTCAGCTTCCTAAGTTGGAGGTTCCAAGCTCAAATCCAAGGCGGTAAAGGTAAGTATTAAAGGTCAGTATCAACAGAACCAGAGGATTTTTTTTTTTTTTTTTGTTTTTTTTTTTGTATGTAGTGGGTAGATTGGCCCACCACTACCAGTCACCCCGCCGCCAGTCGCCGGTTGCCCCACCGGTCGCCCGGCCGCCACCGGTCGCCCCACCAGTCTCCCCACCAGTCGCCCAGCCGCCGCCAGTCATCCGGCCGCCACTGACCGCCGCCAGGCATCACACCGGCCGAGGCCAAGATGGCTTCAATTTGGTAGTAGCCTTCATCACACCAATCAGTTAATGTCGAATGTATTACCATTTGTAATATGTTAATAAAGAAATAAACCATCATTGGCTGATCCACTGTCTAAAACTACTCTCATGTAATGATGTAAACATATATGAAATAAACCTCATTTTTGTGTTAACCATTGATTGAGAGTTTCATTAATTCATATGGGTAAAAAAAATCACCTTACTTTACTTTAAGCATTGTAATTTCAACGACCCCCACTCCACCTCCCTCTGTCACATGACCAATGGCCACCAGCATTAAGGACTCTAGCTCAAGATGGTCATGCACGACCTGTCACTCTACATGCTCATGGAGACCTATCACTCCAGATCAATATGTACATGGTAGACCTACTGGATCAAGATGTCCATGGAGACTCTAGATCAACATGACCATGCTGCTCTAGAGATCAAAATGGTATTGAAGATAGATATTTTCAATGACTCCCACTCCATGTTCAGACATGACATATTTTCAATGACCCTCACTCCTCCTGTCACATGTCTGTATTGCATAATTGGGTTGTCCACTCAGTGGTCAGTCAGTCAGTTCAATTACTGATCAGTCACTGATCAGTCTGATCAGTAACTGATCAGTCACTGTTCAGTTACTGATCAATAACTGAACAGTCACTGATCAGTCTGATCAGTAACTGATCATATAGGTAAAAAATCACCTTCCTATGCTTTCAACGAAGGCTGTTTCAACGACCCCCACTCCACCTCCCCAGTCACATGACCAATTGCCACCAGTCTTTATCAGCATCCACTTCCTGTTCCAACAAGTATGTATGACATCATCCCTCAACTATCTTACTATAAATACCGCAGCATTGATCTGCATTCGTTCAGTTTGTTAATGTCAACGGTGCAGTAAACATGGATACTTCTAAGGTGTTTAATGTGCCTACACTCTGTGGTAATAAAATTAAGCCTACCAATGAGCGGTTTGGTTTGTGGCTGCTAACAGATAACCTGTGCAATGACAACCTTGTGACAGACATTGGAAATATTGATTACACTGCTGGAGAAGAACTGTTGGTGCAGGATGACTCGAATCTTGTGCCTATTACAGAACCTTTCTGTGACAATATAATGCTTGTGAAAATCTGTGCTTTGGACGATTGTGAGGAGATGGATAAGAGACATTTTGTTCTAAAAAAGGATATATGTGGTGCATTCAACTTATATTTGAGAGGAAAATTCTCTAATATGGTGTCAGCTAAACATGGAGTCAAAGCAAAGCTGCCTTACCTATTGGACAGTGGAAGTGATATGTCTCAAAAGATTCTACAAGTGCTTGGCAAAGATAATTACAATGAGGTGAAACAAAAATACCAGGAACCAGTGGGTATACCCTACAAAGTGGAGCTCGCAGACGTACCAATTGCTACATTGATGGAAGAGCTACCGAGACTATTGGAGCAGCTGAGGAATGAGCACTTCTATCTACTAGACTTGGACATAACACAGGACTTCACTGGAATATTCAACAAGAATGGAATGTGCGACTTTCTAACTACAAATCATTGTTTCTGCTTTCAAGGAGAATATAAAGATGACTATAATGTGATAGTGGATAACAACAAAACTGTTGGGATTGATTGCTTGACTTGGGTTAATAGTAATGTGAGGGTAAAAATTTATAATAAGTTTGTATGTCAAATCACAAGCCCTGGTGTAAATAAGCAGTTAGGTAACCATATTGTAGACTTTATTGCCTGTCCAGATACAAGATTATGGGAAACCTTTACCTCTGATGCAGCTAAAATGCATGGTATTACACGTTTGGAAGCTACAATCTATAACTATAGTTTAACAAATAGAGACAATAGCAAAACCTTTGACCCTATTCAAGATAGCTTGTCACTTTTGAATGATAGTAGAAATTATTTTCAAAATGCTCCAATTTATTCTGTGTCCTTGGCCAAGATGTGGATAAAACTGACAGATAATTTGAAAAATAGTTGTTGTTTGGTCTATAATGATCTTCTACAGTATGTTTACTGGGGTAATAGCAATACCAGGAAATCGACTGGAGTACAAGTAAAGCTCCCCACTGACCCACAACATAGAAATAAAATAGTTTCTTATGTTATTTCTGCATTCAGTTTCAATTTACTACCTATCAATTATGTAGAAATTTTTGAGGACTCATCCAACCAAAATAATATCAGTTTCTCACAAAAGTGCTATATTAAGAGTGGTGACATATATTTCTCCAAGTCAACCACAGTTTTCTCTACCATATCCAAAGTTGTTGACCTAGATGAGTTGGGCCTTGTAGCAACAGGTAACTTGATACCACAAGTCTTAAGAAAACGAGCAAACATAACTTGTAAGCTTCTCCCATACCCTTGTCTCCTATCACAGTGCTATCAGCCAAGAAGCGTAAGCTAGAACTGGATGAGATTAATCTCAAACGTAGAAAGGTAGAGTTTTTAGAGGCTACAGAGAGCATAAAGGAGCAGCACAAACAACTTATAGAATTCGAGAAGGAGATTGGGAATTTAAGAGAGGAACTTGAGCCATATTTCCATTCACATTGGCAAAATTTTGATCTAAGTGGAGTGTACAATGTGACTGCATTTACTGTGAATAATACTGGGAAATTCCCATATGTAGGTGTACTGGGGGAGAAAGATGGTTTGAAAAACGTTTACTTCGTAAAGGGGTGCCATAAAAATTAATGCATACAAAGCTATCGAAACTCTCAAGAAAGAGGGTTATTTTGTAATCCCTTACACTGACAAAAAAGAAATAATTTGTCTGCCAAGGGAAGAGAAAATTTGTGTAATTACAGTCAATGGCATGACAAGCTATAATGGTCATACATTTCCTAGAATAGAATCACTTAAGTTTCTGTCAGATGTATGGAAAAACTTGGAAGACACTCCCTTCACACAAAAAGAAGTGGAGCAGTATAATAACATCACAATGCTGGAAATTAAAGGGAAAGTAAAAGTAGGACAGTGCAAAAGATTAGAAGAGTTACCAGAAGGTATAGAGTTAGTCATTATTGCAATAAAAGAAGTGTACAATAGAAACAATACTCGGTATATCCTACAGTTTGAAAATGTGGAAGCATTGTATGTATCAAACTATTGGTTAGAGGAAGAATTTGAGAATCCCAACATAGATTTGAATTATAAAATTAGAATCAAGCTAGATGTTTTGAAATATACACCCAGTAGGAATAAGGAAAGAGTTACTTTCTGTATTTGATTTGGCCATAGATATGCTTTGATGTATGTATAATAATTAAAAAAAATAAAGAAAATTATTGTAACCTTGTGTGTTATCTTTTGTTTCCTATTCTATCCTATCCAAAGATACAAATTTCCAATAAGATGAAATTGAGACTCAATTTTGATAAGAGTGAAAGGAATAAACACTTCATAATAGAACAAATTCACATCTGGACTAAGAATAGAGTTCGCGGGAAATGATTTACACCACATATATCCTGCTTTTATTTTTATTAGATGGAAAGGATATGCGGTCAAGAAGTGGAGCAATTTCTAGAACAGGAAACCATAAACAGCTTTACACTTTGCACTCAAGTTTAATTATATATGTCAGACTGCCTACATTTGGCATTGTGAGATGACTTATCAAACAAGGAAAATTGTAAATAATTGATTGCAAAACATTATGCAATTGGTATGAGGATTGTATAGTGATAGTTTTGTGTGACTCACTCTCTCTCTCTCAAACTCACTGTCTCACTCCCTCACCCACTGATCACTCACTGTTCACTCTCTTTCTCTCTCACTACCTATCTGTCACTCTCTCACTCTCAGCCCTACAGTGAGAACATTATTGAGATGTATAGGCATAGTTGAGAGATGACGTCATACATACTTGTTGGAACAGGAAGTGGATGCTGATAAAGACTGGTGGCAATTGGTCATTTGACTGGGGAGGTGGAGTGGATGTCGTTGAAACAGCCTTCGTTGAAAGCATAGCAAGGTGATTTCTTACATATATGAACTGACTGACTGACCACTGAGTGGACAACCCAATTATGCCATACAGACATGTAACAGGAGGAGTGAGGGTCATTGAAAATATGTCATGTCTGAACATGGAGTGGGAGTCATTGAAAATATCTATCTTCAATACCATTTTGATCTCTAGAGCAGCATGGTCATGTTGATCTAGAGTCTCCATGGACATCTTGATCCAGTAGGTCTTCCATGTACATATTGATCTGGAGTGATAGGTCTCCATGAGCATGTAGAGTGACAGGTCGTGCATGACCATCTTGAGCTAGAGTCCTTAATGCTGGTGGCCATTGGTCATGTGACAGAGGGAGGTGGAGTGGGGGTCGTTGAAATTACAATGCTTAAAGTAAAGTAAGGTGATTTTTTTTACCTATATGAATTAATGAAACTCTCAATCAATGGTTAACACAAAAATGAGGTTTATTTCATATATGTTTACATCATTACATGAGAGTAGTTTTAGACAGTGGAGCAGCCACTGATGGTTTATTTCTTTATTAACATATTACAAATGGTAATACATTCGATATTAACTGATTGGTGTGATGAAGGCTACTACCAAATTGAAGCCATCTTGGCTCGGCCGGTGTGATGCCTGGTGGCGGTCGGCGGCGGCCGGACGACTGGCGGTGGCCGGGCGACTGGTGGGGCGACTGGTGGGGCGACCGGTGGGGCGACCGGTAGCGGCCGGGCGACCGGTGGGGCAACCGGCGACTGGCGGCGGGGTGACTGGTAGTGGTGGGCCAGTCTACCCACTACATACAAAAAAAAAAAAAAAAAAAAAAAATCCTCTGGTTCTGTTGATACTGACCTTTAATACTTACCTTTACTGCCTTGGATTTGAGCTTGGAACCTCCAACTTAGGAAGCTGACTTGCTAACCACTACACCATAGAGGATTTATGTTTAAAGACTTAAATTATATAGAATATGATACTTCTTCCGACTGGTGACAATAGTGGGGCGACTGGTGGCGATAGTGGGGCGACTGGTGGCGATAGTGGGGCGACTGGTGACGATAGTGGGGCGACTGGCGGCGATAGTGGGGCGACTGGCGGCGATAGTGGAGCGACTGGCGGCGATAGTGGGGCGACTGGTGGCGATAGTGGGGCGACTGGTGGCGATAGTGGGGCGACTGGCGGTGATAGTGGGGCGACTGGTGGAGATAGTGGGACGACTGGCGGCGATAGTGGGGCGACTCTTGGCAATAGTGGGGCGACTGGTGGCGATAGTGGGGCGACTGGTGGCGATAGTGGGGCGACTGGCGGCGATATTTGGGCGACTGGTGGAGATAGTGGGACGACTGGCGGCGATAGGGGGGCGAATCTTGGCGATAGTGGGGCGACTGGTGGCGATAGTGGGACGACTGGTGGCGATAGTGGGGCGACTGGTGGTGATAGTGGGGCGACTGGTGGCGATAGTGGGATG